>NC_080474.1:19800000-19957500 GCF_030265055.1 Doryrhamphus excisus
GCGGGAGAGCGGGGGGCTAAAAAAAAAAAAAAAAAAAAAAAAAAAAAAAAAAAACCTTAGTGCATCACTTTTCACCGATCTTCAACTGGAAGTGCAACACGTATCAGAAAGATGCGTCTTTTCTTCTACGGGTTCGCTGTGATGAGTTAGCAAGACCTGCGGTGATAAAAGCTGATAGGATAGCGGTCGCTATCAGGTGGCAGTGTGGGTAATTACAACTCTCTATTTGGGGCTTTGCAGCGATGCCGTTGACGATAAGGGCCGCATATAATGAGGAAGAAAAGGGAGCCGGTGATAATGTATCTGCTAAATGGTTCAAAATAGTCTATCTCGGGGGAGAAGTCATATAGCCTGCAGGGAGGTGTGAATCTCACAAACCAAGGATACATGGACGCTAAACATCCAGCTTCCAGGCTTTAGTGATAATCAGAAATCAAAAATCTGACTGAGTTTTTTTTTTTTTTTTTCTTAACAATTCAGCGCATTTGCTACTACAGTAAGCCTCGGATATATCGGACTCGGATATATCGGAAATTCGCTCACAACGGACAGATAAAAAAGAAGCGATTTTTTCTGTAATGCATTTCCAATAAAAATTCATTGCATATATCGGATTTTTTTTTTATAACGGATTTCGCCTATTTCGGACAAAATCTCCAGTCGGCCAAGCCGCCCGCCAAGTGTTTGAATACGGCCCGCCCAATCTTTCAAAAGTATTTAATTTAAAGTCAACATACAACCTACAACAATTTGGTTGTTTGAGACATGGTCTGTTGTTTACAAAGTGCTCCTGAAAAAAGAGACACAAGCACATAATAATAATAAAAATTAAAATAATAATTATTATATTATTATTATTATTATAACTATTATGATTATTATATTTATTATATTAATGCTAATTATTATATTAATTATATATAATAATATTGTAATATTTGCATATTTTACATAATAATAATATAATAATTATTATTTTAATTTTATTTTAATTATTATAATATTTTATTATTTTTAAAATATTTAATTTAATATTTTTTTCTTAACAATTCAGGGCATTTGACATATATCGGAAATTCGCTTACAACGGACAGATAAAAAAGAACCGATTTTTCTGTAATGCATTTCCAATAAAAATTCATTGCATATATCGGATTTTTTTTTATAACGGATTTCGCCTATTTCGGACAAAATCTCCAGTCCCGTTCCAATGCATTTCCATTAAATTTCCCTCGCATATATCGGATGGCCGCATCGTGGCGCTCCGATTCGCCGAATCGTGACAGGCCGCTATACGACGTCATTTGCAGCGTTTGCAGCGTTGCCTGCGCGTCCAGGTACATTGGAAACATAGTCAAGGAAGTGCCTTTTTATAACGGATAAAATCCCATTTACGCATATACCGGATATAAAGCACACACACAAAGCCTGCGGCACATCCAAAAACTGCTTGGACAGAGACCTTGAGGGCATCTACAGGACCACAACCTGAGAAATGTTTCATACACATAATTCATAAATATATAAAGAACCTTTACGGACCGACTTGGGATTGTTTACATGTATTGATACAAGGGCTGTCGAATGATTACAAAATGTAATCTAATTAATCAGTTTAGGTTTCAAATTAATTAATCATGATTAATCACTATTTCCTACAATGTGTGCAATATGCTCATTTTTGCATTGGAAACATAGTCAAGGAAGTGCCTTTTTATAACGGATAAAATCCGATATAGGCGGCACGGTGGTCTAGGGGTTAGCGCACAGACCTCACAGCTAGGAGACCAGGGTTCAATTCCACCCTCGGGCATCTCTGTGTGGAGTTTGCATGTTCTCCCCGTGCATGCGTGGGTTTTCTCCGGGTACTCCGGTTTCCTCCCACATTCCAAAAACATGCTAGGTTAATTAGCGACTCCAAATTGTCCATAGGTATGAATGTGAGTGTGAATGGTTGTTTGTCTATATGTACGACCAGTCTAGGGTGTACCCCGCCTTACGCCCGAAGACAGCTGGGATAGGCTCCAGCAACCCCCGCGACCCTCGTGAGGAAAAAGCGGTAGAAAATGAATGAATGAATGAATGAAATCCGATATATGCGTAAAACGGACATTTTCCGGTATACGCATATAACGGATTTCGCTTATATCGGACAAAACCAGCGGGAACAATTGAATCCGATATATCCGAGGTTTACTGTATTCCGTTTGCCCCCCCGAGACACAGAGTAGATATTCAAGCAAGGTGAGATTACATTTAATACTATGACAAGCTCCGGTTTGAAGACGGAGGTCTTATCGAGTTCCCGAGCGGCACACCCATTCTCCTTCCATAATGTGCTTTCAAAAGTTTGTTGTACACGTCGGCTCAAGTCCTCCAAAGACTGAAATGACTATCAATCCTCTTTTCTCCCTCTTTAGCGTCACATCACAAGCGCTGACACAAACACTCCGCTCAGTCAGTCCTGAGGGCAGCATTGTGATTCACACACACACACACACACACACATACACACACAGGATCATGACCACCATCAATAGTATTTGCACTAACGTGATTAACTTAATACTGCGGTCTATGAGAGGATTATTTCTCAATTCCTCCTGATATGCGTAATATTTAGGTGGTGGTTGAGTAAATATTTTGGTTCTTCACCAAAATAATTCTCTCACACACACACACAAAGACACGAAAGTCTGCCCCGAGGTGCAATAAAAACTGTATAATTAGAATGATTAAAGAGCCGCACAACTAATTTGGCAGCCGTTGAATGCGTTTGCGAGAACACAGCGTTCAAAATAGGTCACATCTTTTAAAACCACAAGCGAATACTAAACTTTATTCACTTGAATTATACCCGTGTGACTCATTTGGAGGTGATGCCGAAGTCGACATTGTCTCCTTATGCAAGCCCCGTCATTATGTCGCCCGACACTTAAGCGCGCTTTCTGTGCATTGTGAGAGCCGTAAAGAAAAAAAAAAAAAAAACCTCATTAGCCAAAATGCCTTCTAATCTAAAAACAGAGTCATCTTTAAATAGAAATCCATTGGATCTTTTACACGTTTAAAGTGTTTGTCATTAGCACTTTATCAAAGGCTCGCTTGAGATAAGATTCCGGCTTCTAATGGGATGTGGGTTGTATAACTAATTGACCGTCAATATCAATCACATCATGTACACAGCACCTTTGTCCGATATCTATGCCTTATATATATATCCAGTGTTTTCATTTTGTGTCCTCTTTTCGAAAAACACATGCACATTATTTATGGCGCTGTTATCATAAGATTCCTGATACTATTTATCTCATCGGTTAATTACAAAACTGGACTAATATCGGTCGAAACAATGCACACACACATTTAGACCGAAAATCAATCAGTTCAGATATCTTAATCTGGAAAATCTGGAGCATAAATAAAAAAACGATTGCTAAAAATGAAAGAAACTGATGGAAAAAGGAAGGCCATGTTTGCCATTGATGAAATACGATGCAGGTTGCTGAAGTTAAAGAAGATGAACGGTGCTGAGCGTGGAAGACGGAGACACGGGCGGGAAGGAAGGCACCGCATCCGAGCGAAGACGATGCAGCCGACGCGAGGTGACACGTGCAGGCAGAAGGGTCGGGTAGCCAAAGGAGGAGGAGGAGGAGGGTGCATACGGAAGGTGGGAGGGTTCAGGCAGGTAAAATAAAGAAAAGAAAAGACAGTAGAAAGGTTTAAAAAAATGGGAATTGAAGGTGCAAGGAAGCAAGGAATGAACATGAAATCCATGAAGACAGGTGGAAGACACAGGTAAGGATGTGAAGAGGAAGGTTCAGGAAGTTGAAGAACAAGAAGGCAGGTATTTGAAGGAGGAAAGGGATGGTTGGATGCAACAGAAGATGCTTTAGGTGCTTCATGCAGGAGACAATTGAAGTCAACATGACGACAAGGAAGGTGCAAAAAGTTGAAGGACACCTTCTCTTATAATTCAGAACTTTGTACACACAAAACAGACGTTGCTGCAAAGCTCTATACCAGGGGTGGGCAAAACTACGGCCCGGGGGCCACATGTGGCCCACTAAGCGTTTGAATCCGGCCCGCCAGTTGCTTTCTAACTTTTAACATACATGCTGGCAACATGACTTGCAAGTCGGATGTCTTCTTCAGTAAAAAAAAAAATAAAAATAATAAAAAATAATTTTTAATGTAAAATTCAAGTTTGATGTGGTTTGATGTTTAAAGTGCTCTGGAAAAAAGGGATATATGGAACATATTTAAAACATATAGCTAATAATCTGACACGTTTACAGATAGAATTATGCAAATAAGTACATAAATAAAATAAATAATAAATGTATAAAAATATAATAATTGATA
Organism: Doryrhamphus excisus; assembly: GCF_030265055.1. NCBI lineage: Eukaryota > Metazoa > Chordata > Actinopteri > Syngnathiformes > Syngnathidae > Doryrhamphus > Doryrhamphus excisus. The sequence goes on from NC_080474.1 coordinate 19,804,363, forward strand.
CATAATTAATGTAATTAATAATAATAATTATAATATATATAATAAATTATATATATATATATATATATATATATATATATAATATGTAGATTAAATATAATATAATATAATATAATATAATATAATATATAAATAAAATTAGACAAATAATTCTAGGTGGACTGTTATACAAATACAAATATATACAAATAAGTAAATAAAATAAATAAATAATAAAAATTTAAAAATACAATATCATATATTAAATATAATATATATAATAATGCAATTAATATATATAATATAATTAATCAAAATATATAATAAATAAATAAAATTAGACAAATAATTCAAGGTGGACTGAATTATAAGTGTAAAATAATGTGTGTGTTATAAAAAATATACCGCACAGTTTTGTTAATTCAGTGCGGCCCACGAGTCCAAAAGTTTGCCCACCCCTGCTCTATACTGTATTATTATTATTATTATTACACATGAAAAGGCCGTTTATATTTTATTATCCCCATTTAGAACCTGTCCTCCCTGTGCTGTGTTAGTGGCTGGCTGAGCAGAATAAAGTGTTTTGGTGATATCATAAAGATCCTTGCACCTTCAGGGGCTGCTCTATTTCAGAGTGATGGCTGCCTCACTATGTTTTTTATTTTTTTTAGTGGGAGGGGGAGTCAAATGTGTGATCTGTGTGGGTATAGAGGACAGTGTCCCCATGGGCTTGTTGTTGCTGTCTGCCTTCTATATTTGCATGCTATTTTTTTGCTTTTCTTATTCAAGTCTTATCTGGTCTGTGTGCTGTGAGGTGGCAGGCGGCTGGCACACGGTTCCCGTCTCAGAGGTTGCATGGAGCCATGCAGGGAGGCTTTATCTGCAGGTAATTCTCCCAGCGCTCACTAACTCATCTTGAATTATTTAAGTGTTATTTCCAGGCTGACAAGGAAGGGTTGGAAAGATGGGGAGGACGCAGGTGAGGAGGGTTTATGTTATTATGTTTGTTTTGGGTTTTTTTTATATTATTTGTGGGAGCACAACTTAATAAAAGCCACTTGTGCATGTAGGGAAAAAAGAAATGCCCCCAAATGAAAAAAAAAATATTTTTTTAAATATTGGATAAAGAGGCCTAAAAATGAAAATAAATAAAATAAAGTAAATAAATAACATGCAAATTTAAGAAATGCAATAGAGAAATTATGCAAGGAGAAATGCAAATAATGGATTTGTAATAACAATAATTACAAAATATATATATATTTTTAAAACTACAAGCTCAGAGACAAATATGCATAGTCGTTTCCCGCCATAACTTATTCAAATTAATTCATTGCAAGTTAACCCTTTTTTTTTAAACCACGAGAGCCACGTGCACCGCTGCTGCGCGTGCAGGAAATGGAGCGACTCATAGCAGGAATTCTATCCAACTATTTTATTTCGTCTCTCACCTGTTTATCCAATATAATCCACACCACAACAAACTCAATTCACGAAAATATATAATAATAAATGCTTTCCATAAATATAAAAATGAAAATATTACAGCAGCAATGAAACAATTCATTTTGGCACGTGACTTCATTTTGGCACGTGACTGCTTTCATTGAAAAAAGCCGTCAACAATTCTTCAATAACAACAAAAAATATCATTATTGTTACTGGGTAAACAATATAATTCACTATTTTTTTTTTTTAAAAAAGCGAACTGAATTGAATTCCATATTAATTTAAACGCTGGACCTGCAGCCTAATTCGTCTTTTATATCATTATTCCAGTCCTCTGTTGTATCCTTCGTTTTTTTGTACATATTTTGTACATATATAATAACGCAGAGAGAAGAACAAACCACTTAAACCAACAATTTACTCAACAAGTCCGAGCTGATAAGTGTAATTGCGAAGTAGAATCTTGCAGTTGTCGACTGGCTGCCCTTGGGAGGGTCTTTTGAAGTGAAAGGAGAGGAAAAGTGGGGGGGAATAATAATAAAAAAAAAAAAAAAAAAAAAGAAAAAGAAAGGACGGCTGGTGGTTTGAGGAAAGTAATTAATTTTAACCAAGCGCGATTAGAAACACTTCAAACCTCCTCAGTGGCTCAATATTGGAGCCAAATGTGAGGATATTAAAGAATATGGGTTGTTCGTATAGTCGCTAAAGGTGTTGGAGTGACGTGGGGATGGAGGGGGGGGGGGTATTTAGAGGTAAAATAAGGGCAGGTAAGGAAATGTGAAATGAATCCAAAAATACCACCAATATGGACGCCCACATAAAAGAAATAAATGATTAGACAATACAACAACAAAGACTGTTCTCCATATTTAAAAAGTGATTTCGCTTCTCTTTTAAACACAGAATGAGAATTTACAGGAAGTGGGGGTAAAAAAAAAAAAAAAAAAAAAAAAAAAAAAGCTTCCCATAATGGCGTACTGCGCATGCGCCAGAGCGCACTTTCACTACCTGCCACACAGGCAGTATTTCACACGGGGCCACGCAGAGTTCTCATCCACTTGCGTGTACGCTGCTGCTGATGCTGGAGGACACTCCGAGTGGTTTTTCTTACAGCATTTTTTTTTTTGCTTTTGTCGTGGATATTATTAGCATGAATTGGATAATACAACATTCATAAAGAGTTTTTTTTTTTTTAAATCAGAAGACAATCACGGTTGTGATGAAGAATTGAAGTTTCAGTAAGTATAGGACACTCATGACGTGTGGCTTGTAAATTAATTTTAAGTGTATATTATTTATGTATATGCTTGTATTCTGCTATTTAGAGAGTTGGTGCCAACTATGTCGAAACCAATGGATCACGTAAAGCGTCCTATGAATGCCTTCATGGTGTGGTCCAGAGCACAGAGAAGGAAAATGGCTCAGGAGAACCCCAAAATGCACAACTCGGAAATCAGCAAGAGGTTAGGCGCCGAGTGGAAACTTCTCACGGAGTCCGAGAAGAGGCCCTTCATCGACGAAGCCAAGCGGCTCCGAGCCATGCATATGAAGGAGCACCCCGATTACAAGTACCGACCCAGGCGGAAGCCGAAGACCCTGATGAAAAAGGACAAGTTCTCCTTCCCGGTGCCGTATAACCTCGGGGAGCACGACGCGCTCAAAGTCAGCGGCCTCTCCGCGGGAGGTCTCCCCGAGAGTGTCATCGGGAACCCGGACAAGGCTGCGGCTGCAGCAGCCGCCGCAGCCGCTCGGGTCTTCTTCAACCCGTCCATGTCCACGAACCCTTACTCCTTTTTCGACTTGGGCTCCAAAATGACAGAGCTTTCCCCGCACTCTTTCCCTTACGCGTCCCCGCTGGGGTACCCACCTGCAGGGGCGACTGCTTTCACGGGTACAGGGGGTGCCGGCGTCGGTGGAGGGACCCACACCCACTCGCACCCTTCACCCGGGAACCCAGGCTACATGATCCCTTGTAACTGCACCGCGTGGCCCTCCACTGGACTCCAACCCCCACTCGCGTATATCCTGCTCCCCGGGATGGGGAAGCCTCAACTCGAACCTTATCCCGCCTACGCCGCGGCGTTATGATCGACGCAATGACAGAATTAAAAAAAAAATAATAATAATGATGCAATAGTTTGGTTATGCATGCACAAACGTGTACATGTGATAACGTGTGCATATATCACGTGTACTATATGGATCAATACCTTTATTTAAGGTCTCCGTGAGCGCTCGCCAAACTTTTGCCAAGGGATAAAAATGGACACTTCAATGTGGAAGAGACGTGGAAAAGAAGAAAAAAAAACTTGTATCCACTTTGCACCTGTTGGAATTGGACATTCGTGGGTCCATGCACCGTGGGAGGATTGTGACACTCACAATATGTACCTGCAAGACAAAAAAAAGAGAAAAAAAAAACATGTACAGTCCAGTTATTTGCCGTTCTAGGCTTTGTGTTCATCTCCAAGCAGGATCAGTTCACTATAGCATCATGTGTACATTTAGAGTTTTTAAACCCTTTTTCTAGATGTCTGTAATATTTATTGTTTTAGTGGAATCTATGGTGAGCAAATAAAAAGGACAAGACTGTATTTGCACATGAGAGAGGATGTAATTTATTTCCCCCTCAAATAACAAATTAAAAAAAAAACTTCTCTTGTATTATGTGCAGCAGGGATTTAAAAAAAAAACACATTTTTGTACTAACTCTTATGGATTTGTATGTTTTGTGTTTTCTTTAACGGTTGTCACTTATGGCAAAAACACTACAATAACATTAATAATCACAAGAACAATAAAAGTAATTCGGATTATTAATTATTTCTGTGTGCAGTAGAAATGTAAGTGTAAAATATAAGGCCACTTCCCCCCCCCCAAAAAAAAAAACAATTTAATACAATTTCTTTGTATTTAAAGTGCATGCACCCACAAATGTGCATTTATAATCTGAATTAAATGGGACGTGCACAACCTGCTGATCACCTGTCATGTATGTGTGTTTATGTGTGTTTATGTGTGTGTGTGTGTGTGTGTGGACACTTAATTTCAATTTATGCCCCTCCTAGATTACATTGGGAGATTAATTCACAAGGATCGGAGCGATTATGCAAAACTAATTTGGACAGTCCAGGGATAATTATCTCCGTCATGGTTAATTAAACCCTTTGAGTGGAGCAACACCCTGATCTCTTCCCCCTCCACAGAACTTCCTCCTTGGAGGGACTGCCACCACCCTTTCCCTGAAAAAGAACAATTTGCCAAAAATAAATTAAATTACACTTGCTTGACTATATTATTTATTTGAATTGAAAATCGAGGACTAGTTATGATATAACATAACCCTTTAAGACGGTGTAATGGAAATGCATTAAGAGTTCAGGTTCTTCAATTTCTTTCTTCTTCTTTGGCCTTTTTATTATATTTTCCTTAGAAGGGGTGGAAAAGGGAATGAATGCTGAAAGAACTTTTCGCCCCCCCCTCCTCTTCCCGTCTCTTCTCTGGGAGCGTTTAGACGGTCGAGGAGGTTTTGTTTGCGAACAAAACGTGGGTTGGGAGGTTTTGTGAAAGTGTTGTTTGTTGAAGTGGAGCTGGGAGAAAAGCGGCTGCTCTCCCTCATTGTGAGGAAAGCAATCAGTGGTATTTGGAAAACTGTTAGCATTGTGCACTTCTTCTGTGTCCATTGTGCAGGATTTCTTTTCACAAGGTTTTTTTTTTTTTTTTTTTTTTCTTCTTCTTCTTTCCAAGCGATCCAGCTGGCCGGAGTGAATAGCGGTGCAATGTGTACACGCTTTGTCCCTGCAAGCCCTTCAAGTAGCCCACACTGAATGGAGTGAGTTGACACTGCATGACAGTGAAACAACATAATAAAAAATACATGAGCCCATGAATAGGAGCAGGCGCATAAATAAATAAAATGGGTGGCCAAAACTGGATAAACTGAATGACAAAACGGTGAAAGAAGAAGAAGGGGGGGGGGGGGGGGGGGGGTGACAAAAAGATATTTAACACGGCAGATTAGCATTAGAATGCCATCTACAAACCAGAACAATTGATGAATGGATTCACCGGCCGAGAAAGAAATGGACTAAATGCCTTTTGAATGGATAGCCTATGTTTTCTCTGTCTAAGACAGGCCTTGAATGGGAAAAGGTGGAGATGCAACTATGGAAAAAGAAGTGGCAGAAGAAAAGAACTTCCTATTAAAATGTTTTTGGGTCTGGGCTCCAAGGTGTTCAAGTGAACAAGGGCCAGGTTGCAAATTATTACATTTGTGAGGAAAAAAAAAAAATGTCAGGTGACAAGATTAAAAAGTCACAATATATGACAATGAAGTCTCAAAGTTAGTAGTCATATTTGTGGAGTTAAAGGCAACAGTCAAGTAATAGTCAGAGAGTATAAGCTTACTATCACACCTAACAAGTTGTAAGGTTGAAGTCACAATATTAGGAGAAAAAAGTCATCAGGTTCTCGGATTAATGTCGTATTTGAGAAGACATTAAGTCATTTTAAAAGGAAAAAAAGTTGTATGGGCATGAGGACGTTACAAGAATCAAATCGTAGAGTAATCAGAACGTAAGTCAAAGGTGGTAATATGACATAAGTTGGAAGTGAAGTCCAAAAATTTTAAATCGGGCACAATAAAAAGGTATGACGATTCGGAATTTTCAAAAGTCACAATATTAGGAGAAAAAAGTCATCAGGCTCTTGGATTAATGTCATATTTGAGAAGACATTAAGTCATTTTAAAAGCAAAAAAGTTGTATGGACATGAGGACGTTACAAGAATCAAAAACTAAAGCAATCAGAACGTAAGTCAAAGGTGGTAATATGACATAAGTTGGAAGATTACAAGGAAAATGTCAGCAGGTTTTTCAAATGAAGTCCAAAAATGTTAAAATCGGGCCACAATAAAAAGGTATGACGATTCGGAATTTTCGGAAGTCACAATATTAGGAGAAAAAAAAGTCATCAGGCTCTCGGATTAATGTCGTATTGACATTAAGTAATTTAAAAAGAAAAAAAAGTTGTATAGACATGAGGACGTTACAAGAATCAAACTGTAAAGTAATCAGAACGTAAGTCAAAGGTGGTAATATGACAAAGTTGGAAGATTACAAGGAAAATGTCAGCAGGTTTTTCAAATGAAGTCCAAAAATGTTAAAATCGAGCACAATAAAAAGGTATGACGATTCAGAATTTTCGGAAGTCACAATATTAGGAGAAAAAATTCATCACATTCATGGATATTTCCACCCTCATACCACTGTACTAACAGTGTTGTACACACTGTTAGGAGAATAATATGTAAAAACAGAATAGAATATTAGAAGAATAAAACTGCAGTATTGCGACCCCCCGGAAAATCTGAATGTTACAACAATGAAGTCGTATTCTTAGGGGTGGAAAACCCGAGTTGAAAAAAGAAAGTTATAATTACTGTACTGCATAGGAAAAAGTTATACGGCAATGCAGTCAGAAGAATATGAGAATAAAGTCGCAACATTACCAAGAAAAAGTTCGAAAGTTACGAAATGAAGTTATAAAAGCCATATCGTTACAATTGAAAACATTGTAAATAAAAACATGGTAATATTGCATGAATTACAGGAATACACATGTAAAAATCTGAAAATAAAAGTCAAAGAACAAAGATTTTTCGAGTCCTATTGTTACGTGAAGAAAGTCGCAATGTTAAGTGTATCAAAATCAGGATGTTACAAGAAAAACAGTGTGAATATTCATTCATTTTCTATGGCGATTATCCTCATTAGGCTCTTAAACATCTCAAAAATAAAGTCAAAATGTACAGTATTCTGAAAAAAAAGTCATAACATGATATGAATAGGATTTTAATATATGAAAATTAAAAATCATCCAGGCTGCACGGCGGTCTAGTGGTTAGCGCGCAGGCCTCACAGCTAGGAGACTATAGTTCAATCCCACCCTCGGCTATCTCTGTGTGGAGTTTGCACGTTCTCCCCGTGCATGCGTGGGTTTTCTCCGGGTACTCCGGTTTCCTCCCACATTCCAAAAACATGCTAGGTTAATTAGCGACTCCAAATTGTCCATAGGTATGAATGTGAGTGTGAATGGTTGTTTGTCTATATGTGCCCTGTGATTGGCTGGCCACTTGCGTCTCGCCCGATGACAGCTGGGATAGGTTCCAGCACCCCCCGTGACCCTCGTAGAAGTAGAAAATGATTGAATAAAAATCCTCTACTAATGTAAACGCACTAATCTGAGTGTCCATGTATTGTTGTCTAATAATATAATTAAATGACTGAACAAGAATGAGAAATTTCATTCTTTATCAATCTTATCTTTAAGTCCATCTCGACGTAGTTTTTATTTTCATAATTTAATCATTTCATGTGTGTAGTTTTTAAATTGTCCTCCTTCCTTTCCAGGCAAAAAAAAAAATCAAGTCAATATTATTTTGTCATTATCACTCACCTTGAGCCCTGGAAGAATCAGTTTGGAGTTTTTGTTTCTAATTCAGCAAAAGAAGAAGAAAAGATTGAGTAGGAGTTTCTTTCGACACAAAGTCATTCCAATTAATGAGGACCTGGCCCTGATGTGAAGATGCTGAACAATATGAGCGCTCTGCACAACATTGGAGAGACTCAAGTGGTTGCTCTGCATGGGAAAATTGATTCCGTTTTACTATTCAAACTATTCAGACGTTTGGGGCTAACTAAGTGCATTTTATTTTCTTGCATTAGAAGCGCATCAAGGCTATAGGCAAAAATATACATTTTGTACATTCACATGAAATGTAGTCTGTTTTTATTATTATTATTTTTTTAATTCATGACAAAGCAGGGGAAGACTGAAAGTATTCTACACCACTACGTTCAATACCTGCAATTCAAAACTGAACATTAATATTTTGATACATCTCAATAGATTCAATAGTAGTTTTCATTTATTTTGACATGCATACAAGCTACAGTGGACGTAGTACAATTAACACTTCCACATTCAACAGCTCATTTCCTACCCCCCCTCTGTTTCAGTTGCAATACATTTGTTCACTTCCTGCATTCCGAATGTACACTTTGCTAATTTTAAGATACATAGAAAATGATATGGCGGTATAACAATGTGGTACAATTGCAGTCAAGGTTTATCATCACTAGTAGTAATTAGTAGTAAGTGAAGGAATGGTGAGACATACGTAGCACTGTAAGTACACAGTGGTTCAGGATACTTCTTCCTTGTACTTTGTAAACAACGCTTTCTTAAAATCACTCATGTTTGAGTTCTTTAGTCAATCTGTTTACCATATAAAAAAAATTGTGATTTTAGGAATAAATTGTTTGTATGTTTGTATCTTAGCTGACCTTTTTTATAGTACATTTACTGAGTGAAGTGTACTTTTAGAGTGACGGTATTTCCCCATATGACTACACAAAATGTTACACATGGTAAATAAATGGTTTGTATCTTAGCTGACCTTTTTTATAGTACATTTACTGAGTGAAGTGTACTTTTCGAGTGACGGTATTTCCCCATATCGCCACACAAAATGTTACACATGGTAAATAAATGGTTTGTATGTTTGTATCTTAGCTGACCTTTTTTATAGTACATTTACTAAGTGAAGTGTACTTTTAGAGTGATGGTATTTCCCCATATCGCCACATAAAATGTTACACATGGTAAATAAATGGTTTGTATGTTTGTATCTTAGCTGACCTTTTTTATAGTACATTTACTGAGTGAAGTGTACTTTTAGAGTGACGGTATTTCCCCTTATCGCCACACGAAATGTTACACATGGTAAATAAATGGTTTGTATGTTTGTATCTTAGCTGACCTTTTTTAATAGTACATTTACTGAGTGAAGTGTACTTTTAGAGTGACGGTATTTCCCCATATCGCCACACAAAATGTTACACATGGTAAATAAATGGTTTGTATGTTTGTATCTTAGCTGACCTTTTTTATAGTACATTTACTGAGTAGAGTGACGGTATTTCTCCACATCGCCACACAAAATGTTACACATGTTAAATAAATGGTTTGTATGTTTGTATCTTAGCTGACCTTTTTTATAGTACATTTACTGAGTGAAGTGTACAGCTGACCTTTTTTTATAGTACATTTACTGAGTGAAGTGTACTTTTCGAGTGACGGTATTTCCCCACATCGCCACACAAAATGTTACACATGGTAAATAAATGGTTTGTATGTTTGTATCTTAGCTGACCTTTTTTTATAGTACATTTACTGAGTGAAGTGTACTTTTAGAGTGACAGTATTTCCCCATATCGCCACACAAAATGTTGCACATGGTAAATAAATGGTTTGTATGTTTGTATCTTAGCTGACCTTTTTTATAATACATTTACTGAGTAGAGTGACAGTATTTCCCCATATCGCCACACAAAATGTTACACATGGTAAATAAATGGTTTGTATGTTTGTATCTTAGCTGACCTTTTTTTATTAGTACATTTACTGAGTGAAGTGTACTTTTAGAGTGACGGTATTTCCCCATATCGCCACACAAAATATTACACATGGTAATACCAGAAAGCAATACAGAGTACAATGACTGTAATCAGGACAAAAGGGAAATACAGTTTGAAATATATTTGATGTATTTCACAGTGATACAAAAAGCTCTCAGTTACAATATACTCCCTGATGTTTCGTTTAATGCCGATGCCCTGATATGATTGTATGTTGTTAAAGCCTTATATGCCTGTAAGTCATTTGTATAAGTGAGATTAGCCAAATTAACATACATATGTATCAGCGGTTCAACTGTGTTGACCTCGGAGGGGTGCACAATGGTTTCCCACTCCCTAATTCGCCCCTGGGTCGGCCCACGAGCATGTGGATTATCACCTGATTCCAATGGCTTCAGATGGATCATTTTAGTATTTTTTTTTCTCTTTGTATGGATAAAACATCAATATCTTTGAGGATATTTCTTGTATTTGTTTATGAGCTTCTCCCATGCTCACCTGGTTGTCATTGCTTGTGTGTGTGTGTGTGTGTGTGTGTGTGCGGACAGACTGTCAGGAACCTCAAAGAGTGTGATCACTGACTTCTTCCAGCTCATTTTAGGCAAATCAAAGTGTGAAAAGTCTCTCCTGCAGCAATATCTCCTTCATCGGCTCAGGTCAAGAATGTTTATGAAGGCTGTGTGTCATATTACCTGTAATCTCCACACTGTGAACCGCTATATTTCGGAATTCTCTGTGCTCCCAGGAGGGGGAGGAAAAAGAAGAAGAAGAAGAAAAAAAAAAAATGCCAAAATTATCTTGCATTGCACCTTTTCCACGACAGCCCAACGTGGCAAATCGAAGCCTGCCAACGGTACATGTCGCTGTGCCCAAGGTCACTGGGAGAAATGAGGAAGTCTGTGTACTCCTACACCCCCCCCCCCCCCCCTTTCCCCTATAAACATGGCACACAGCCTCTGAAGTCTGACTCTGCCTTTAAGAAGTTTGTTTAAAAGTAGCTCATGCAATAAGTGGACAGAGTTCAGAGCAGATGGGGGGGGGGTGCTTGAATTAGGCAGGTGGATGGTGTGGGGTCAACTAAGACAGGTAAATGGTGTTTGGTAAGTGGGTGGTGGCAGTCGGTATAAGTAGGAATGAAACGAAGCCTTAGAGCTAGAGTGGAACATTTAACAGACACTCCAGGAATTTGCGATGTTGTGAGCGTGCCAATTCGGGAGTTCTGTCGCAGTTCTGTACAATCCCTCGCACATTTTGGCAAATCTTTGTCGTTTTCGCTGAGCTGCTCTCGAATGTGCGGCAATCAATTGCTTGAATGTAAAGTAGTGAAACAGAAGAATAAGTTCTTAGCAGAGAATAAGCAGTATTGGACCGATACTACTGGAATTAGATCAGTCTTCTAGCTTTATGTCAGGGGTCTCAAACTTAATTTACCTGGGGGGCCACCGGAGCTAGGTTCTGGGTGAAGCCGGGCCGCATCAGGTTTTCCAAAAAAACCCAAAACGCATTTATTAAAAACTGGGAAAAAAATCAAGAAAAAAAACTAAACTAACAATGATTTTGCTTCTGCTATACCCTACACTTTTTCAGTACTTTGGTTCTGGTTTTCCACACCAAAATATCTGATAAAACATTCCACTGTATTTTTCTATACACAAAATAAGATAAAAAAAATAAATAAACAAATTAAGAATAAAGACAATAAATCAATCAATCAGTAATAAATAAGTAAAATAATAATACAATGTAAGAAACCACATACAGTTGGTACACAAATATTTTTTTTCAGATTCAAATGTACAGTATTAACAGTTATTTCACCTTTAACCTGAACATGAATGAAACTTAATAATTTTACCCAATTAGCAAGTTAGCATCATACTCAGTTCCATCTGGGAGCAGCGTGGTAACTTTAACAACATGTTTGATGAGATGCTTTATCTTGACGTTGTATTTTCCCTTTTATTCCAAATCATTTCCTGCATTTATTTATACCCAGCGTCATAAGCCTTTAGCTTCATTGCTAATCCAAAGCAAAACAGGGTAGGGTAACAGTATGGGCGGGGCAAAATCATGTTAATTGTGTCCAGCTTCAAGCTGTCATTTGAACATTAAACTTTGGTATCAAGGTGGGGGCCTCAAACTAGCGTCTCGCGGGCCGTATTTGGCCCACGGGCCGCGAGTTTGAGACCCCTGATTTATGTGCATTTGTATACATACTATGGTAGAGTGGTACCACAGTTAACGTCGCCGATTAGAGCGTTTTTGCCTTGGTTTGCATTTGTCTGCTTGGCTAGCGTGCAATATGGCGCACACTTTGGGGCGTTCCATTTTCTAAAATTTATCTAATTTACTTCACTTTAACTGTTATCATCATCATATCATTAACGAATCATCGCTAAACTTATTTTCTCATTTTGGTTATCAATAAACTATGTAAATTAGACTTTATCCTTAGTATAGTAAAATCTGTTACATAGTGTACTGTACATTACCTGTACTTTTTTCATCTTTTAAATACTCTATTCTATATTTTCATGAAACGCTCTAATGAAAAACAAGCATCATTTTATTTACTACATATAAAATATGTAACAATACATTTTTTAAATGATTCAGTTCATGTCACAAAGTGGTTGGGTTTTCAAGGTCTATATAACATAACACATGCAATAGAAAAACAATCAACACAATTACATAAAAAGCCAGTCTAATCAAAGACAATACAAATCTAAAGAGGGTGTTTGTAGGGTTCAAAATGCAAGCTGTGCAAAAACAGAAACACTCTATAGCGCCCACTGGCGTCCAAAGTGACTAACCACACATTATGGAACACTTAAAATGCAGAATTCATAAAATTAAAAAAAAGGAGTCTACTTTTAGAAGTTCAATTGAAATTTTTGAATTGATGAAAATATTGCATGGCTGCTTCATAGTCAATGAAATCATTAAGTCAATAAGACAAAAAATAAAAAAGAGACATATAGGATTATTCTGTGAATCCATCAATAAATTAAAATAAAAGGGCGAGAAGCACTAAAAAAAATTCTTAAACTGATGTGACATTATTTTGTTCTATTTCCAAATGACCGCTGGCAGAGATTGTCGGCTTTGGTATTAATTCTCAGGTTTTCAAGGAGAAGGGGGTGAGAAAAAAAAAATATATATGTATATATATTTATTTATCATGAGTAGAAATAATGATGTTGAGGAGCTGATGCCCCGAGGGGCAGTCACAAAGAATTCTATCTTTCTTTAACACAGGACACAAGCAAAAAGATAAGTACCTGTCAGTTGGCGTACTTTGGCTGCTACATGTGCCTATCAATGTGGGAGATTATTTTGCCCATTACAGCAAAGATCTGGGGGCTCTAAGAGACTGCACCTTTTAATGACAACAAATCATTTCCCTCCTGCACACTCCCGAGCGAGAGACTCCCTTAAAGCCAGCGGTTGTAAGGCTCTCTCGCTCACTTTCAAAAAAAAAGAGGAAGTACTGCCAACACTCATTCACAGGGATTATTTATTTGGCTTTAACAGGATTACAGGAGTGCAGTGTGCGCATTGTAATATCGCAGTTTAGCAGTCAAATGCTTGCAGACTGGTTGTAATTAACAGAATAGATGGTTGCCAAATGATATGTCGATGCACGACTAATCTTTGGAGGGCCCGTCTTTCTGCCCGCCTTTTTTGGGGGGGGAGACAGTCCTAAACTTCATGTCATAATAGCTTTTATCCATTTGTATTGAGCACTTATTTTAAATTGAGTAACAAATAGAGTAATGTACAGCAGTAGAAATGCACAAGAGCTGGATTAAACATTGTGACTTCACAAAAAAATAATAATAGTTCCAATAGTTTCTGTTAATGCGTTAAGCTACATAAGCTAAGAATGTGCACTCAGTATGATACATTCACTCACGAGGGTCGCGGGGGTGCTGGAGCCTATCCCAACTGTCGGGATGTTTGGTCGAGAGGGGTACAGCCAATCACAGGGCACATATAGACAAACAACCATTCACACTCACATTCATACCTATGGACAATTTGGAGTCGCTAAATAACCTAGCATGTTTTTGGAATTGGAACGCATGCAAACTCCACACAGAGATGGCCGAGGGTGGAATTGAACCCTGGTCTCCTAGCAGTGAGGACTGCGCGCTAACCACTCGACCACCGTGCCGCCCCCGGTATGATACAATGTATCACTATATTACACTAATAGCTTTCTTACAGTGCCACCTAAACTGAACATAACCAATATTATTCTGTGGGTCGACATTCCTAAAGCCAACAAATCCATCATTCCCGCCCTGCATCTTATCAAATGTGGCAGAAACATGGCCGCTGTCTCATGAAACGCACCATTAGTTCTACTGATGAATAAGCATGACTTCATACCTTGATTAGGAGCTAATGCAAAGTGTCCTCAGAACCAATCTATTATAAATGGTCGGTGCACACATCACAAGCAAGGGGGAGCGGGGGTGGGGGGTCCTTGAGAGTTTGCGTACTCTTGTTAGCCAAATCATTATATTGTTCCGCATCTGAATTGTGTAACTGGGTTCTTTGTTGCTTCAGTGGGGTTACAGTGAGGGATTTTGTGGCATTTTAGGACTGTAAAAAGATATAGATTTGCGTTCAAAACCAAATTGCTACACTGCAAGGCTAAAGGAATATCAGCATAGTAAGCATTCATGTGCAAGGCCTCTACAGAAATTCTACCTCGTCAATCTCCATCAAAAGATATAAGCTCCACTACGTTCTATTCCACCTGACCTGTACTAGCCTTGAAAAGTTCTAGGTTAATTTCTATTTGTCACAAAAGGAAGGACACAAGGGTCAGGGGGCAAAAACATTACAAAATATTTAATCTGTCTGATTTAAAACGCTATCTGAATCAAGGGCAGTTGTCGTTTATGTACAGTGGTATGAAAAAGTTTGGGCACCCCAGGTAATTTTCCTTTATAAATCACTGGTATATCATATATTAGAAAAACACCGATGTATGAGAAGTGAAAAAAATCGCCTAGACCCATTGCACAAACATCAGTTATAGCCACTACAACCATTTGGAATGTCCTGATGGTGTTCTAAAGTACAGATGTGGAACAGGTAGACCAAAAACATGCACAGAAAAAAAACCTAAAACTGTTAGTGACATCAGAAACAACCTGTAGAAGGCAGAAGTGGAGGTCCCGGATTACTATCTACTGTTCATCGATGACTTAGGAGTACAACAAAAGTACAACGATACACCAGAAGAAGCAAACCAGTCATTACGTAGGATTTTCAAAAGAACATACGAAAACCACTATGGCAGAAGTATCTGGGGTCAAAGGACTTTCAATTTAAAAGTATGACCAGAAAATTTATCAACAGTTTCCTTGGGTCCATCCACAACGATACACCAGAAGATGCAAACCAGTCATTAGCAAGAAAAAAAATAGGGAAATACGAAACACCGGGAATGAACGGCAAAATGCGGCGGTTCTGACAAGTATGCCGTAGGATTTTCAAAAGAACATACGAAAAACCACTATGGCAGAAGTATCTGGGGTCAAACGACTTTCATGCGAAACGCCGGGAATGAACGGAAAAATGCGGCGGTTCTGACAAGTATGCCGTAGGATTTTCAAAACAACATACGAAAAACCACTATGGCAGAGGTATCTGGGGTCAAAGGACTTTCAATTTAAAAGTACAGTAAACCTCGGATATATCGGATTCAATTGTTCCCACTGGTTTTGTCCGATATAAGCGAAATCCGTTATATGCGTATACCGGAAAATGTCCGTTTTACGCATATATCGGATTTATATCCGGTATATGCGCAAATCGGATTTTATCCGTTATAAAATGGCACTTCCTTGACTATGTTTCCAATGTACCTGGACGCGCAGGCAACGCTGCAAACGCTCCAAATGACGTCGTATAGCGGCCTGTCACGATTCGGCGAATTGGAGCGCCACGATGCGGCTATCCGATATATGCGAAGGAAATTTAATGGAAATGCATTGGAACAGGACTGGAGATTTTGTCCGAAATAGGCGAAATCCGTTATAAAAAATCCGATATATGCAATGAATTTTTATTGGAAATGCATTACAGAAAAATTGGTTCTTTTTTTATCTGTCCGTTGTGAGCGAATTTCCGATATATCCGAGTCCGATATATCCGAGGTTTACTGTATGACCAGAAAATTTATCAACAGTTTCCTTGGGTCCATCCACAACGATACACCAGAAGAAGCAAACCAGTCATTAGCAAGAAAAAAAATAGGGGAAATGCGAAACACCGGGAATGAACGGCAAAATGCGACGGTTCTGACAAGTATGATGTAGGATTTTTAAAAGAACATACGGAAAACACTATGGTAGAGGTATCTGGGGTCAAAGGACTTTCAATTAAAAAGTATGACCAGAAAATTTATCAGCAGTTTCCTTGGGTCCATCTGTCCATCAGTGATTATTGTTGTCATAAAAAAATTTAACAGCTATGTATATCACGGTACCCTAAACGGTAACAGCGCAAATGACATAGAATTCTGATAAACACCAAAATTTTTAGTACAACCTGGATGTCAGTTGAATATTTAGTGGCTATCAGTTTTTATGAATTTATGTCCAATGGGAAAATTTCCAAATCCAGATAAATCAAAAGGTTGACCATAGTTCTAGAATGAATTATTCGACCTTTAATGTTCTAGTGCAGATCCCAAGATGTGAGATATTGTTAAGGTCATAGTACATACTGCGCGGTCACAGATTTGAACACATCTTTTTTATGGCTTTCATGGTTTAAGAGCTCCTACCATAGCCAATCCATGACGCCTGAGCTAGCTGGGGTCATAATAGCGGATCAGCGTTATCAGATCTCTACCTCGACCTCTTTCTCCCTGCTAAACAGCTGGCTGCCATTGTGATTTTACTTAGCCACTTTTACTTTTATTTAGTCTCTTTTTCGTCCAAGTCTCTGTGTAGAAAAGTACAAATAAAATATATAACTTTTGAGGGCTTGTCATTCACATGGTATGTTGAAAACTCTGGCAGGTTAACTAGGACGCAATAGCGGAAAGTAAAGCAGGGCAAATTAAACAGAATAAACTGCAAATAGCAACACCTCCAAAGAAATTGAAGCCATACAAACTCTCGCTCGAGACACAAATGTGCTTGAACGTCTAACAGCAAAACAGATGTCAACAACAGCACAGGGTGGTGTAAAAATATACAGACCTTAGCTAACAAATAGGAAAAAAAAAAGAGATGTGTGAGTGTCGGGTGCTAAAAAAAGAGACACACAGTCGACGCCTGGCGCTGTCGGGCTCATTTCCGTGTTGCGTCATTCACCACGGCAGCACGCGGCGAGGCCAAATATGGCAGGAGGCGCTATACCGCGCTAGCGATCTCTTGTCAGGCAAACAGATGTTGAATTGTCGGATGTTTGTAAACAAGTTGAAAATATTTTCCCTCTTAATTTGATGCTCAATGTAACCTGACAGCTAATTCCATTCAGGTGGAGTTAAGATCCAGTGTCACATGTCAGTTCCTTTTCTGTTCACACAGGTGAAGTTAGTTGACGAGCGAGAAGCTAATCAGTCGGTGTCGCCTCTCGCCGAGGTGTAATATTATCACCTAGGTCTGACCCCATCTAACTTTTGAGTCAGTACACCGAGCGGGGATAAAAGACCACATGGGAATGAAGTGTGTGGAACATTGTTGCCGGCGGCGTGAAAGCGAGGTAATGTAACACTTGGAGGGGATACTGAGACAAAGCTCATTGTGCCTCCTAAATTGCTGGACAGCTCCGGGGCTGACATTCAAAACACAACATCACCAAACAAAAAAAAAACACATTAAACCGCAGAAAAGCCGAGGCAGGTGGCTCTGAGCGAAACCTGAAATTCAAGTTCCTGGCGACGGCGGCTGACCCAAATTTCCTGGGCCCTTCTCCTTAACGTGCTTGCGCAAGCCCGGGGTGACATATCCCTTACACAGGGATTGCCGGTGCATTTACATGCAAGCATGCTTAATGAGAGATCAACAGCGGCAAAGAGCCTTGAATATAAAGCTTTCTTGTAAAAAATAATGAGCGAGCGATTGATCCATACTCAAACAAGCCGGTTTGCTGAGCTAATACCAAAGGCAGATTACAGCCGGTGCCAAAAGTGCCCTGGCGTGCGACGCCTTTTTTTTCGCTCGCAGGGTCCCCAAATTTGTCATCACATTAGCACATGGTCAAGGAGTACATCCTAGCAGTCGCGTAATCTGCTTTCCTGCGCAATTAGTCTTCTAGAAGAAGGCTGTAGACTGACAGCCGGAGGGAGGTGAGTGGGGGGGGGGGTGGACGAATAAGAGGGAAATCACTGAGTTTCACACAAGATGGATAATTTACAGCCGATACAATGCAATAGTCAGATGTTATTGCCTTTGCACCTCACATTTAAATCTTGCGGTTTAAAAAATTGCTTGGATAAAGCTTAACAAAACGGTTATTGGAGATCGTAAGGGTGCACTGTCGAATGTGTTGAGCTCATAAGAGCAGACGATGGAGGACTGGCGGGGAAAGGCAACTTTTTACTGAATAAAATATTAGATAATTTCATTTCGACAAAGGAAAGTAGACTATGGGCAGAGAGGGAGAACAAAATAGCAGGAAAGATGGAGAAAGGAAGTGTTTTTTTTATTATGAAAAGAATAAGAAGAATTCAGTGCTGCTTCTTGCAAGGGAAAAAAAAAAAAAAACATTGATGACACCCAGTTCCATTCTTCCACTCTCCCCTTTCTCTGCTCCTCGCCTCGCAGCACGGCGGGCTAAGCTGGGAGCTGTAATGTCATTAAATTGCAAATGCTTTTTTTTTCATTTCCGACACACACTGTTTACTTATCTGGCAAAAACATATGTTGGAAGGAATCCGTTAAATTCTGCCCATTGCCTTGGGTGAAAGTGCAATAGAAACGGGCCCACTGAGCTCCTTCTGTCGTCTCCTTTTAGCACTTTGCCTTATCTACAAGGCTGCTTAGCAGCAAACTGGCGAGTTCAATGAAAAATGAAGATACAGTGCAAGATTAGTGAAGAACAGTGAGGGGAAAAAAAATGCTTGGAGAGAGGGTCATCCCATTGCAAATGATTTCACTCCTCTCCATCTGCATAAATGACTATTTTTAAGGCATCTCGGGCGTCTGTATATTTTTCTCACTCTGCCACACATTTAATTTCACGCCCCGTGTTCTGAATATGCTTAAATGCATATCTCTGATGCACCTTTAAGCCAGAGGAAAGAGGATGGGGTGGGTTGGAGTGGGGTAGGGTAGGGGGGGAGACAGCGGTGGCGGCAGGGAGGGTACGAAAGCAAAATTAAAGATAAAATGGTGTGATTTGCACTACAAGTCTATTACTTTATGGCATTTACATATAGTTTACCTCTGCAATTCCAAGATTTTTTTACCCCCCCGCGCCACACCACTTTCCTATCAGTATAGTCGGGCTTGTATAAATATGTATAAATCTTTGTTAAGAAGGAAGAGGGGGGAAAAAAAAAAAAAAAAACAGAATTCCTGACACTGTGCTGGAAAGTTTTGAGGGTGCACTTTCTTGCTTCAACTTCTTCCTGTTGGTCCTGTGAGGCTGTCAGGAGACACGCTGGGGGTGTTCTCCCCCAGCCTGCCCCCAACAAAGACCCAGGATTCAAGCACTTTGTGCGCCATGATCTGCTGACACCTCCCCACAAACGCTCAAAGGAGGGAGTGAGGGGTTGAGGCTAGCTGGAGAGGAAGGGCCTAATGTAAGTGAGAAGAGGCATCCTTATCGTGCAAGTGTGTGTGTGTGTGTGTGTGTGTGTGTGTGTGTGTGTGGAGGGGGTGGACTCCAAGCATGTCATGCAGATAGACCCACAGAGTCCTGTGATGAATAGAGCATGCATGTCTTCTACTGCTCTGCTATCAGGTGCTACAGTGGCGAGGAGTTGAAATCCCGCCCCCCCTTTCCATGGCTGAGGATTGGCCGGAAGGGGGTAGTGAAAGGGACAGGGGAAAGACTATTCAGGGCACGATTCCTTCCCCTCATTGTCTGCCCGCTTCAATTTGAATGCGCTCACTCAAAGCCGACGAGAGAAGCGCTTCAGTCCGCTGCATTGTTGCCTTTCTCTCTGCTCTTTTCTATTTGCAATTAAATGCATTTCAAATGGAACAACTGTACAGCAAGCTTTGCCGATAAGGAGGGAGAATTCCATTGCCTTTAACCTCGTTTATAATGCCTTTGCAAATTTGAAGTGCTCTTATTGTGAAAACTAGGCAATCAAAACAGGAAATTTGAATGGAAAATGCCACACGGCTAAAAGTATTGCTTCAATGAAAATTAAATTGCTTTTGGAAATCTCTGTATTGCTTCTTTAAAAGAAAACGGCAATCTTAAGTGTTTCGATTTAGAGTCCTTTATGTGCAACATTGTGTGCAACATTGTTGCTTGGACAGCAACATCACACACACACACACACACACACACACACGGGTCCTAAGCATGGGATGAGATGAGTCGATTAGAATTAATGTCATCTGGTCATTTACAGCTAAACACCCTTCACATGCATTGTGTTTGCTTTGTGTGCAAGGCGTCGACTGCAAAACCAATCTCATCCCGCAGACACGGACATTTTTTTTTTTTTTTTTTTTTGAAGGATTTGAACGCTGTAAATAACTCCCAAACCCCTTCTTACGAGGTTTACCCCTGCAGCACTTTGTAACTTATCAGGGCTGCCTTGTGCCTCCTCTAATGCAGGCATTATGCTCAAATGTAAATCGGTAAAGCTGCCAGAGAGGTGGGCGGGAATCACTGAAGAAAGACTCACTTGAAGGGGTCGAGCCAATATTCTGATTAGGACACCACAAAATAAACAGTAAATTAAAAAAAAAAAAGTACAGTTTTCTTTTGAAGAAACCAGTGTGTCACACTCCTTTTTGTAATCGCTATTGTTCCTTAGTGTTGCACAATTCTAAAATCGTACGCAGCCATTAAGAATGCTGCGAACGATCAGCCACCAATCAATAAAAAAAAAAACGTGATTGACGTATGCCAATACATGTACATGTCAATACATATCTGCTGTGTCACGTGGTGCTGCCAAGAAAATGTTGAGCTTGGCAGAGGAACCTATCTTCGGTCGACCGTTCTTCCGTCTTTGCCGAGGTGTCTCTGGTTGTACTTTTCATTGGTGGCAGCTAGCTAGGTGTTATCCGCTCTCTCTGGATTTTGGAATCCTAATATGACTTTTTATTATGGTGTTTTTTAAAACAAACAAGCACTGCAGTTAGTTTGGAGCTTCTTTTTGTCCCAAGCCACAAGTCACTAACAACTTTACTTTGTTGTCATACTAATTATTTGCTATTTGTGTGTGGTTGCTATAATGAACATAAACATAGGGTGTGTCTGGCCCTATGATGGTGATACTGTCACGGGGGTCTCCTATCTGACTTGCTTAAGGTTTGAGTCAATTTTTATTGACTGTTGAATTCAGACTTTATGTCTTTGTGTAATGACAAATGCACACAAAATAGCATCACGACGATGGCCACCCTGTTAATAAAGTAGTGTACAATTTATTCCGTTTTAAGTTGAGCTTTCTGTCTCGTATAGATATTTATTTATTTATTTTAAATATTTTATTCAGTTAAATCTGTTATTTTGAGTTTAAAAAAAATAATAATTATTGAACAGTTTATTTCCCATGTATTCATATTACACCAGAACATGCTTAAAATTAATTCAGGTGTGTCAAATAGTAAACAAAAATCTTTAAAATGCCTTAATGTTTATTTTTTTTTTAATATTGAGCTATTTACCAGGGGCTCTTGGTGTCCCTAATCAATAGCACTCATCATGAATAAATTGAGAAATGTACAGTTTCTCACTCATGGATCATCGGTATCCGAATCGGCCTGATCGGAGCTTTCCTAGCAATCACTTACGACTAGAGATTCAATATCATGGTCTATTTATTCATTGATGACGACTGAATGAATTGAAGCCATCCGAGGCAAAACAGAGCGCACTACTTCGCTGCAGCGATCCTGGCAAGTACTAGTGATTCAATCGGTTTGCTGTTTAAAAAAATAGGAACATACATCAGCTACGGGAAGTTGTGCTACACCCCGGCAGCATGATTCATTGTCTATTTTGGCAATAAAATGATTATAAAAAATCATTTTTCTCATAATGGATCAATGAATGTACGTTAAATGCCCATCCTTATGACTAAATATTGAGTGTTGGTGTAAAATGACAATCTATAGTATTTGAAAAAAAACACACTCATTAGTATTTTCTGCCATCTAAAATTAAGGAGGAAACAAAATTAAACCGATTGTTAATTTTCCTCCGAGTCAATGTAATTTATGCTAAATGCCCTTCTTACTTATGACAAAGTTTGACGGTTAGCGCAGTAAAAATGACACTGATATCCAGCTAAAGTAAACTTTAATATATTCTGAGTGAATGAGGCCCAAGGCTCTGTTTTGTACTTCTAATTTCCATCTCTAATGTTACATGAGTCTGATTAGTAATTAGGGCAGCCTCATTTAAATGCATGTAATGAGCATTATAGGTTTCTGTTCTACTGCTAAGTGGATAGCATCTTCACCGATATGAACGCATATTGACCTCTAACGACGCAGCTCTTCATGTCCTTCAATTGGAAGTGTAATGAGTTTATCGTGGCATCTATCAAATAATTGACCTCAAGCGCGTTCCGCAGCATAACTATTAATCTTATTTTCCAGTGAATAATTTGAACAGTCTGCAAAGACGACAAGTGGCTCACACACAGAGACTGCACGTGGAGGGATGTGTGGCCCCTAGATATTAATTTGGAGATGGATAGGAGTCTTAAAGAGGATTAAAACTCTATACAGGCTACTCATTTCACATGGCTGCCTACCACCCAGGCTACTGTGTGCACTCCCAGCCCGCCGCTCGGCACGGTGGAGATTTTAAATGGTGACAGTTAAAGTACAAAGATGTCCAATCCCAGACTATTTCATGGCATATTTGGCCAAAGCATCCTGAAGGAAATGCAAACTGTCAAGAGAAGACGGCAGTTCCCGTGAACGCACGGCAACACTGCCCCCCTCCTTTTGTCTGCTGGTACTGCACTAACCTGCCTCACTTGTACAGCCTCTTATAGTGAATATAAAGACAATATATCACCACAGAAATCACAACTAAAACTGTTTTACAATGAATGTTTTCATCAACCTTATTAACCAGATATTAAGTTATCAATTTTTATATGCAGTAATTATATTGCTATAGTTAAACTGTATACACTATAGTGCTTATTGTATCGAGGTTGCAGTTTGCAATGAAATATTTCCCCCTAAAGCGACATAAAGAAACAACCAAAATAATAAAAAATATTCTGAAATTATTTAAAATGCCTTTGTTTTTATTTGTAAATTGTTGAGATTTTTATTACGGCTGTATTAATGTGAAAATTATATTTAAATCAGATTAATTTCATCATAATTTTTTAACAAAATGTTTAAATAACAAAATCATAATGTGAATTTTTTTTTTTTTTTCTCCCCAATCTCACCCTCTTGAGTGAAATTCATAGCAATCACACCTTGTTTCTCTACAGCTCTTTGGCACCATCCTGTGTTGAGGTAGGAGTCTGGAATGAATCAGTTTAGGTGCAAATCAGTACATTTGCATATTTATTTATCTGTTGATATTACTAAGCAGTCTAAAACATACAAGATTGGTGTGTGTCAAAAGGTTGTAAATATTTTTTTTTGTTTTATGCCCAAAAGAATTAAAAACTATACAGTTTTTCACAGGATAGCAACAATATACAAATACAAAACTCAAAGTAAGCGCATTTTTAAATATATACGTTACAATTCCATGCTAGGGAATCAGAGTTATGGCTCTGTGTATGTCTAAAACACATAAGCAAAAGGTTCAAATCTTTGCTTTAAGTGTGACGTGTCAATTTTATGCAGCGAGTCTTCAAATACACAATCACGTGCTTACTCACGTTTACTCGTCCCATGCAATTCTTTTCAACTAAGTTTATTATTTTAAACTCTGCTTATCTTCCCTTTGATTTGATTTCAAACGTGTGTGCAGCCGATCCCGCTTTTAGCGGGCAAAACAATCAATCTGTTGCACGCCAAGCCTCGACTGTGACAAATGGAAATCACATCAGATTCATGGTTCATTTATCCGATGTTGTACTTTACACACTTACAGAGACCTGATAAAAGCACAATCGTTTCTACATTCCAGTTGACTCCGGGCAAGAATTCTTTTAATCCCGTTCAGTCCGGTGAAGCTCACAGGGCCTCTTGTGTAAAACACTGTGTGGTCACACGAGCTTTCCCCATGACGCCGTGTGTACGTCTTCACCATCATGCTACTACTACTACTCCTACTTATGACTGCGTGCATATCGCTGTTGTTATCAGTTATATGGTTTAAAAAAAGACATTATAGGAAACTCATTAAAGAGTGAAAAGGCTGCGAATGTAACCTTGTTTTTCCTTTGCTTGGAAATCATTGCAGTATTGTTGTAAAATAGATGGAACGAAAAGAAATGATGACATCAATGGCAATGAAACGTGGGTGGATGTGATTCAATTCACTCAAATTACAGCTTTTGCACAAAAAGCAATGAGCGAAAACATCAAAACAATTTTCTCCTCACGGTCGTCCAGTCTTGCGTCGGACACTGAATTCCAAAACACTGACTTAAAGTGTCAGCAGTCACATGGCGTGTGGTTGGAATGCGTCGAACAATAGAGTCGAGTCAAAGAGTCAAACCCCTGCAGTCATGAGTCCGAGTCACAACTTTGATGCGTCCATCTGGAAGACCGCAGTCACAAGTACAACCTCAGGAATTGTCAAGATAGCCTTGTGATTCCCTCTCGCATACGCACAGCACAGGACAGGACAAAGGGAATTACAGTCAAGATAAGATCGGTAGAGTCAAACTGATACATCCAGGTTTTAGTCACTGATTGGACATTGATTGATGAAATCAATGAGGCAGATTATGTAGGAAAATTTGCTGTCTTCCTGGAAATTACAGTATATAATGTTCATGTTAGTTGAAGTCCTCGGTCACTGATGTCTTAGACCAAGTCGAGTTCTATCTTGATGACACTAGCCACGTTTACATGAGGAGTTTTTGACCTTTCCAAAAGCAATGGTATACATGGAAAGGAATCACGTGTCTACATGCGTCGCTATAATCAACCAGAATAGTCAATGGGGCATGCGCAGTAAAACGTAAACACCAACATCACGTGATACCGACTTCCTGGAGTTTTTCTTTCACTTGTTGGAATAACTCCGTATTGCCAGTTTTTCCTTCGTCCAGTCTTGAAATTTAGTTTGAATCAAAAACAAACTTTCCTTAGCAGTCCAGTGCCGATTGCTCGCCTCCATTTTTTTTTAAATCGAAGAACGTCTCGAGCTGCGTGTTACGTCATATCTCAAACAACGCACCCAGCAACAGGAAACGCTAAAGTTCAATCTTGCTAATATTTTATAATTAAGCTCGGTACATGTTTTATATAGATATGTATTTACTTTTTTAATAAAACTGGACTTGTGAATGGCGTATAGAAGGGTTTAGATTCTGTTCCACAGATGGCGCTAACGCACACCAAAGCTGCTTGCCAACCGCAAATAAACAACAGAACAAGAAAACACCACAAAGAAGAACGCAGTCTGACAACTTTCCGATTAAACTGGTACAAGATACCTCAATCGGAGTGGGGAAAGGAATATTCCACCCCTGGGAATCAGATTATATATTCATTCAGATTGGCACTTTTCTTTGGGAATGAGGTGTATACAAAGGTTTGAGCAAATAACCCGAATGGAATTGGAATATTTGGGTCCATGTAAACGTGGCTATTGTGTGTAATTTCCAAATTCCACTATGAACACTTAACACCAGAAGTATAACACACATGCAACAATGAATGAATGAAACACTTTTAGTGTTCAGTCGGCTCCATTGACTCCTGACCCTCATAAGTTGAAATAAAAGAAACTTCTACATGACTACCATTGTCGTCATCAGCAATGATCTTCTCCATTTAATGTTACCAAGAATCATATCCAAATTATGCCACTTGGGAGGAAAAAAAAATCTTAAATCATGTCTATAAGCATGTGGAGCAAATCACGTGAATCCCAGCAGTTACTCTCTGCATCATCCATGCTTCTGGAAACAATGTGAAACATTCACACTAAAGTCTCTTCTGCCCTCAAGATAGGTTTGTTGTTTTTTGTTTTTTTTTTCTAAGAAAATGTTTTGCCAGCTAAAACCATAATCTGATTTTTCAGAGAACTAAATGACTACAGTCTGGATAAAGTGAATTATGGTCTTACGTCTAATGGTTCCTTCAGGCGAACATGTTCCTTGGAATTGGTTCACGTCTCAGTCCAGCTCACAGCTTGGCTGTCAGGTGATCGTCACAAGACCGGGAGGCTTAATCCCACCCAGCTCTACTAAAGCCAGAACACAAAATAGTACGGTCCTCAATGTGCATGAAACCAACTGGAACACAAGATGATTCGACTTTAAGTGCCATTTCCACAAATTATCTTTGCATCTAATTTGAAGATACACAAACAAGGGGCCGCGACTGCGTGGATTTTCCACATTTTGTGCTCGGAGAACTAATTTATCCGCTTGTCAATCAGCTGATATTTTGCCACTGACCGGAATAAACAATCCGGTGGAAAAATGACAAGCTTGCTCCTTCTTGGTCTACTTTGTTTATTTCTGCAACCTGTTGGGGCTCAATTCCCTCGGGTTTGTTGCACAGTGGAGGGGATCCTGTCCAAGCAGTGCTGCCCTGCTCTGGGCTCCAATCCTGCCAACATATGTGGCACCCTGACGGGGAGAGGAAACTGCACTGCTGTTCGAGTGGACACTAAACCCTGGGGAGGACCATACAGACTTAGAAACACTGATGACCGGGAAAGATGGCCCACAAAATTTTTCAACCAGACTTGCAGATGCAATGGTGAGTGATTATACTTCTGACTGTAAAATTGTCCATTTGACCTTTTTTTTGTGTGTTTTAGGCAACTTTGCAGGCTTTAATTGCGGTCAATGCAAATTTGGCTGGACCGGACCCAACTGTGACCAGAGAAAGGCACCCATCGTACGAAAGAACATCCACTCGTTGACATCCGCTGAGCTCCAGGAGTTTCTGGATGCCCTGGAACTGGCTAAGACCACCATACACCCAGACTACATGATCGCTACCCAGCACTGGCTGGGAATTCTGGGGCCAAACGGAACGGAGCCGCAATTTGCCAACATCTCCATCTATGACTTCTTTGTCTGGCAACATTACTACTCGGTCCGAGACACTCTGCTTGGTAAATACATTAAAGTCTGTCCTAAAACGGAACTTCATAGTATTGTTAAAATCCTCCATTTCATTTCGGATCAACCTATTTTAAGAAGAATTAATTTTCTCAATTCCAGAATTTTAACAAATACTTCTCCCTAGGTCCTGGTCGCCCCTTCAAAGCCATTGATTTCTCACACAAAGGACCAGCCTTCATCACCTGGCATAGATACCATCTTCTCAGCTTTGAGCGAGACATCCAGGTGTGTGTTGTGTTTTTGTTTTTGTAACAAAAAAATTCCTCATAAAATTTAAGCTTTAGACTCTGAATTGAACTGAACAATTATCGATATCAGTAACATTTTTGTGAATACATTCGTGTGTGAATTTGACAAATACAGGAATTGAACAAAGCAACTAACAACTAAATGTGTTTTTCCCAGAGGCTCACTGGCAATGAAAACTTTGCGGTCCCTTACTGGAACTTTGCCACAGGTCAGAGTGATTGTGACGTGTGCACGGATGCTCTTCTGGGAGGCCGAAACCCTGATAACCCCTCCCTCATCAGTAACCAGTCCAGATTTTCCAACTGGGGGGTGGTGTGTAACAGGTCTGCAAAAAAAAACATCAATGGGAGGGGGATTATCCTACTACATTGTGCATCGACTGTAATAAAACACAAAACATTATGTTCTTCAATTCAGTCTGGATGACTACAATCGCCTGGTGACTCTTTGCAACGGCACCAATGAGGGTTTGATCCAGAGAGGTATCATGAGAGGGGTCAACATGACCATGCCCACCATGACGGATGTCCGAAGCTGCCTTGGTATCAGGGATTTTGATAGCCCTCCGTACTTCACTAACTCTTCCTTCAGTTTTAGGTAGATCCTTACAGTCAAACCGGGTTCTGCCGTCCATGCCCACTGCTAATGTTCAACTTCTCGACCAACAGAAACGCTCTTGAAGGCTACGATAAACCAAATGGAGAACTTGATGAATCAGTCAATAACCTTCACAACCTCGTCCATGCTATGCTCAACGGAACCAGTTCTTTGCCTCACTCTGCGGCCAATGACCCCATCTTCCTGGTAAGAGTTCAGTTTCATACAAGTCAAACTTCAGTGACATTGAATTCACAATGATGCCTTTCAGGTTCTCCATGCTTTCACCGATGCCATTTTTGACGAATGGATGAGGAGATTTGTTCCGTCCAATGCCACTTTTCCAGATGAAATGGCCCCCATTGGTCATAACCGTGACTACAACATGGTTCCCTTCTTCCCTCCCATCACAAACGAAGAGATCTACATCACATCGGCGCAGCTGGGCTATTCCTACGCCATTGATTTTGAAGGTAAGCTGGTAGGCAGTTGTTGGAGTTGGAAGAATTTAGCACCAATATGATGTGAAATAAAAGGAGAATCTACGTATAGACCTGTCCGCAAATTACGTGTGTTGTGATCTGGTGCTATATAACTCATGTCATCGTCACAATTTTTCGCTTTGCCATCACTGGTATGCTCACAAAAATCACAAAATATCACAAAAAAACCCCAACGAAAATATACAACACACCCTTTCCATGGCCACTAAGCGACAGTCTTGCAAGACAAGCTGCTGCCACAATTAACACACAATGATGGTTCTTTTTATGTGACTTTTTTTCCTAAAATGTTGGCTGGTTTCTGAGTTTTTTTATGATCTAGGTTTTCAACATTAAGATGTTTATTATAAAATTGTGAAATAAAGGTAATGCATGCATGCTGGTTATTAGCACATAACCAAGAGACCCTACTTGCAAAGTCTAACTCAGTTCTTTGGCTCTTTTGCCAGTACATTACAAGAAACACACTATAAAATATGCTTTACAAATACATAAGAGGGGGCAGAATGTCACCTTTGTAATCCATATTGGCCAAGGACACCTATGCAGTATCCCTGGCCAATAGTACACATTATAAATAAAGTGAAAAGGTGTTGACAATGATGACAAAATACCATCTATGACCAAAGACTCAATTTCAGATGGAGCTTTTGCCTTACAATAATGTCTCTCAGTTTCAATGGTGCAGAAATACATTAAAAACAACCTGAATTAAATAATGTATCTTCTGCATTAGAAAATGAGGAAAAGTTTTACAATTCCTACCGTTTAGTTGGAACCTCTCTGTTGTTGTTTTTTCTACCAGGATTCCACAGCAGTCGCAATGATATGGAGTGACACTCTAATAAAAGAAAACAACAACCCACAGTGTTGGAAAATGTCCACAGACGACGCCATTTTTGCAACTACTTAGCTAACCTAGAGTACATTCAGTTAAGGCAACAGCGGGATACACAGCTTATAAACAGCACAATTTCGAGTGTCTAGGTTGAAAGACGTTTACAAAATAAAACATACAAAAGTAAGCGGTGCGAATGGAGTAAACATTGATAAGTATTTAAATGAAATGAATCAAGCTACCTGCTCTAGGTGTTGGTTTTCTATGATCAACTCCTCCTTTTCTTCTTCTTCTACGGTTGATTCGCGCAGGGAACCAAAAATTGAAGACAAATAAAGTTATAAATAAAGTTTAAATAAAGTTGCTCTAAAACGGTCCCTGACTGGTAGTATTTAACTCTATTTACTAAAGTTTAAACATTTGTAAATATTTACATCGTATTAATGTCATCAATACGATTCTTACATAACTTAATAAAGCTAGCAGGACGCTTAATTCGGTAACACCTGCACTCCGAGATTCAGCACAGTAGCTTATTTCTCTACAGTTGCAAAACTGCTTAATGATAAACCTTTAAAAAAATATTTCTTTAAGATGTAAAGTGCTTTTGGGATTTACTTGGAACAACAGCCGTTTTTGTTTTATAAAGGTCCAAAGAACATCGATTCCTAATAAGGGCTACTTCCTGTCCGTCACTCCTTTTTCTACCCAACCCCGGAACAAATCTTCCCATGGCAACACATGCGCAAATACAACACATAACACCCCTAAGGGTCATTGTAATATATTCAAAATACTAAGTGTTATATCTCATAATGTTATACAACTGTACCCAATGTTGTACCAGTGATTATGCTAAGCATATATAATACAGTATCATTAAAAGTGTTATACACACACAATGATGGTACTAATACTTGTCTCTTGCTTCCTTTTCTTTTTTCTTTACAGCGGATGAGGGTGGAGCTGCTGTGTTCGTGCTCGGATCCACCCTTGGGGGTGTCTTCATCGGTCTCCTGGTGCTTCTCCTTATCTTTGTGCTGTACCTTCGCCAGAGAAGAAACACTGGCTTTGAACCGCTGATAAAAGCTGACTTCACGACTAGGAAGTACACGGAGGAAGCCTAGATTTCTATCCGCCTTGTGGGGCAGCTCGGTGTAATGCGAGTGAAATGGAGCATATGTTATTATATCAAGGCCTGACTGAAACAAGAGGAAAATATTAATATTGTAGATGAATGACAAATGGAACTAAATGAGAATCATGATAATAATTGATTGAGGCTTTTAACAAGTAAAAATCAGACTGAATTTATGTAAAATGTTTTGGAAATAGTGTAAAAAAAAAAGAACAGAAAATGCATGTTTTTAACAAATATTTATTCTCCAGAACAGTACAAAAAGCACTGGATGCAATCAATTTTGATTGCATTAACTAGTAAGGCATATTTGCTTATCTGGTTGTTCATTTGAATGTAACATCGTACAACAACAACAATGCACTGATGTAAAAAAAAAAGAAAAAAAAGCATTTTCTTGCTGTGGTTTTTCAGTTCACGTTGCTTTTTCCAACATTTTATTGCAAAAATATTAACCATTAAAGGTTGGAATAATACAAAACATAAAAAGCATTCTCTGTGAGATCATTAGAAATTATATATATTTGCACTGTATATGTGTATGAAATTATGAAATGAAGACAAGCCTAGTTGCCAGCTCTCGGAACGGAATGATGTGCACACACAGGCTGGTTTTGTCCACAAACACACCACCCAACCCTCAGCAGGCAGCACCGGTACGCTCTGCTGACAAGATGCATTCAGGCCTGTCCGCTCTCCACTCTCCACGGATTCTCATTTCACAGGTGACTGTGGTCGGCTTCCTGCCCGCCTGCGCTGCACACACACACGAGCATTCAGGCTTCACAGACAAGACCCTTTTCTTTGCATTTGGACGCTTCCTCTCTTAATAATCCCCTCACATTCTGCATTATTGTGCCACTACTTCTATAGAAACTGCACAAAGACATCTATAAAGTACTTTTTTTGTGCTTTTCAAACATTTCGGGGTATGCCATTTTGGGGGAACCTTCCTGGGAATGTCAATGATACGGTACTGGAAACAATACTTCCAAAAATGTACAATCAATACTCATTGACTGTTGTAAAAATATTTTTTATATTTATATTTAAAAGTTTTACATATTTATTATTATTATTATTATTATTCATTCATTTTCTCCTGCTTATCCTCACGAGGGTTGCGGGGGTGCTGGAGCCTATCCCAGCTGTCTTTGAGGCGGGGTACACCCTGGACTGGTGGCCAGCCAATCACAGGGCACATATAGACAAACAACCATTCACACTCACATTCATACCTATGGACAATTTGGAGTCGCCAATTAACCTAGCATGAAACCGGAGTACCCGGAGAAAACCCACGCATGCAAACTCCACACAGAGATGGCTGAGGGTGGAATTGAACACCGGTCTCCTAGCTGTGAGGTCCGCACGCTAACCACTCAACCGCTGTGCAGCCGTATTATCATTATCAGTATGTTGAGTTTAAATGAAATACTTTGGAAAGAACGGGCGGGCCGTATTCAAACACATGGCGGGCCAGATGTGGCCCTCGGGCCGTAGTTTGCCCACCCCTGCACTAGCCTCTGTTACACTGCTTTCAAGCCATAACAGAACATTAGCATTCATCCACTTGTGGCTTTTATACACAACAAAGTGAAATACAGTCAAACCTCGGTTTTCATACGCTACAATTTTAGTATGATTTGGTTTTCAGCAAAAATATTCACCAAAATTTTGCCCCAGTTTTCATGCAATATTGAATATGACAAACGAGTCCGTGTTTACACTGTACTGTATTGTATTTTCCTGCTAAAACAAACACGTTGCTGACTCACCTTCCATCCATGCATGCTAAATAACCTGCCATGGGGCCAAAAGAAAGTTGCGAGTACCATCAATTTGAAGGTGAGAAACATTATTGCATTTGATTTGAATTTGAGAAAGTTTGCATCAACAATACATTCCATCCACATCCACATTTGTCATTTTTAAATTTTAAAACGACCTTGGAATTAATAACGAAAAAACGGGGATACAACTACATTTCCGAAACTTTCTGTGCACATTCAGACATTCGTATGCGGTATTTCGTCTGCGTCTGGTGTGACATACGGACATTTTCCAGGCAGTGAAAATTGCGTGATTGACGGTTTAAAATTCATATCTTGGTCCTGGAATTCCGAGGGTTCCCTTTTCCACCTATTTTTCGACACTGATACCAACTGTGAAGCAGGAACATTGTACATCAGTCCCTTGTCTTTGACACAGAAAGATAGATTTTCCGGGCTGTGTAAAAGCAGCTAGTGGCATACTGTGGGGGTGCAAAACTTACCCATCAAACCCAATCATTGATTACTTGTTTAACATCTTTAATTGGATGGAAGAATGAATATTTAAATTGAGATGAGAGGGGTTTTACGTTGGACTTCTTAAGACAGGAAGTTAGTTGAGACTGAATCAAAAAAAGTGCTTGAAACCAAATAGTGCACTTCATTGTGATTATTCAGTCAGAGTTTTGCACAATGCAAGCATGCATCACAGTTCCATTTACTGTTCTCTGAAAATAAGTCAACACGCAAACATTGTTGTCTAAAAAAAAAAAAATGGCAACACAGGTGAGTACACCGCACAGTGGGCATGCCCAAAGTGTATCTGTAGTGTCATTGTTTAGCATACAGCAAGTAGTAGGGAATGTCTTAGAATAATTAATTCTGTATAATGATTAATCGATTCGGAGGAATCTGGAAGGAAGAGTCATAATGTGCTATACATATCACTATATTGACATTTACGATGGTACCCATTATGTCATGGATGCTCATATCACGTCCTACTTCGGTACGGGACAACCCCCCCCCCAAAAAAAAAAAAACTTAAACTATATTAGGAAAGCAGGAAGTGAACAAATATAACAGTTACTGATTGTAAAAGTACCAGATGGAGGGGTATGATTTAATAAGCTTTGCTTCTTCCTACTCCTTTCGGACTTGTGGAACTGTGAACTGATTATGTGATGCATTCAATTGTAATCTGATGCATGTTCAAATGAAACAAAACAATTACCATTACCATTAAATAGCCTATTTTCATACAAAAAACATTCCAATATTTACCCAAGGAATCAGATGAAACTATATTAAAACCCTGAGTCGATGGCACTCAACTGTCTTCAGGTTGGAAAAGTCTGAACACCATCACTTGTCAGTTTTCTCAGTAAAACACGCCATCTTGGAGGTTGGTTTTTACTTCTTATGATGTCGGAAAACTCAGTTTTCCGAGGGAGGTGGTCATGTTCTGCTTAGTGTCAGAGTACGTGAATTCTTCTGTTTATCGATTAGCTATTCATACGTGTTGAGTCATTTTCAGTGGATAGTAAATACTGTCATACATAGCTTGGATAGTGTGGGTCTGCAATATAAATGGTTGCTGAAATATGAAGAGTGTACTGAGTTTTGTGCTCCTGTCATTAAAAAAAAAATCCATTCATTGCATTTCAAAATGTAAAATCTAAATATCATGAGGTGCCACCTTTAGTTGTAATAATAATAATCACATTTGAAATGCTTTGACACACACGCAGTTATTTTTTTTCCTTAACACAAATATAGAAAATAATGAAAGTGCGTGCTAGATTTGTCCACATGGAATACGACAGACATTACTGTCTGTTGTATTTTATTATTATTTTTTTAATATAAAATAGTTTTAATCTCTGCAGCAGAGTTTATGGGATCAGCATCATCATTGGACAGAGGAATGATGCTGTAAAAGTCTATATGAATGGTACTGTGCATTCTTTGGGAAAATGGGAATATCAATGTCTGGATGTCTGGGAAGTCCCAACCTGTTTCCCCCCCCAGCATTATCTCCAGCGCATGTGGAGTGCCGAGACTGACAGGACCAACGCAGTCAAAAGGAGGCCTGGAGGGGGCATGCGGGTCGATGAAGCTCCGCCTACAGGCTCGCTCCGGTCCGCTTCCACGAGAGTGGCTTCGGAAGCGGCAACATCGGCGTCTGTGGGGCAGGCCTCCGTGCAGCCACTCCCGCTGCCTGAACCGCTGCCCTCGTCGCCTGCAGGAGTAGAAACAAAACAAGTTTGTAATGCAGACAAAATGACAATTTATTGATAATTTTATTCCATATTAGTGGAATCATTACTTAGTTCATCATAATTACTCAGTTGATCCAAAGTTTAAGACCACAGCCTCACAAAATTGTGTATTCGCTGTTATTTTCTGTCAGGTTGCGTAGAAATCCTCCCACTGAGGACTCTAAGTGGGTTTCGAATAGAGGATAAGGGAGTCTTAAAGAACCAAATTATAGAAATGAGAACCAGATTGTTTATTCCTGACAACAATACCTAATACAGACGTACCTGTATGCCTACAAGTAAGCGGGTCTTATTACAGCGCAGCTGAGTCTATCCCAGCTGTCTTCGGGCGAGAGAGGCGGGTTACACCCCGGACCGGTCGCCAGCCAATCACAGGGCACATATAGACAAACAACCATTCACACTCACATTCATACCTATGGACAATTTGGAGTCGCTAATTAACCTAGCATGTTTTTGGAATGTGGTAGGAAACCGGAGTACCCGTAGAAAACCCACGCATGCACGGGGAGAACATGTAAACTCCACACAGAGATGGCCGAGGGTGGAATTGAACTCGGGTCTCCCAGTTGTGAGGTCTGTGCGCTCACCACACGACCGCCATGCAGCCGATAAGGGAATCTTAAAGAACCAAATTATAGAAATGAAAACCAGATTGTTTATTCCTGACAACAATACCTGCTTATCTGCAGTCCCTGTATGCCTACAAGTAAGCGGGTCTTATTACAGTGCAGCTGCAAAAAAGCATCCTTCCTTTCCCTGCCCGGTCTTTTATACACTCAAGATTGTGTAAGAGGCTGGATTAAGAGGCCTGCAGTAAGTATCCCAGCTGTCTTCGGGCGAGAGAGGCGGGGTACACCCTGGACTGGTGGCCAGCCAATCACAGGGCACATATAGACAAACAACCATTCACACTCACATTCATACCTATTGACAATTTGGAGTCGCTAATTAACCTAGCATGTTTTTGGAATGTGGGAGGAAACGTTCCTTAACATTCATTACACTTTCAGACCGTTTTAGTGTAGTAAATACGTACATCTGCATCTTATACTTTTGATGATGTGTGTCTTTATTTGAGGAGCCCAGAGAGGGGCTAACGTCATTGCAGCACCCCATTGAATGCGTTGCTCAGATGCAATACAGTATGGGAACACTTTTAAGGAGTTGTTTTTTTTATATTCATATTGGTACATGTTTGTATATTTGAGTGTGAAGTTGCTGTATGATGACTTAAGTGACTGTTATATTGTTATATTGTACATTCATACCTATGGACAATTTGGAGTCGCTAATTAACCTAGCATGTTTTTGGAATGTGGGAGGAAACCGGAGTACCCGGAGAAAACCCACGCATGCACGGGGAGCCGAGGGTGGAATTGAGGTCATTTTAAATTTCTTAAAAGATCCTCAGGGTTATGGAATAAAAAAAATCAAGAGGTAGACCCAAACAAGCGAAGTTGACATGACTATATTAATATTTTCCACAAATACTAACTCAACAAATGTCGACTAAATCACTCACTTGTGTCCTGAAAATAGATGTCATTGCCGTTGTAGGCGTTCTTCAGCTTGTTGGTCATCACCCGAAGCGCCATGATCTGCTGACGGATGAACGTGTCCGGACGAGTGATGTCGACGTTCACCTCCGGGTTGTTCACCTGGTTGGTCAGTCCATCTGTTACCACTTCAGGGAAATACCTAACAAAAAAATCAAATCAAATCTCTAAATACGGTCTGTACTGTAAGAAACAAATCATTTGTGTTTTCAAAACTGAATAACAATAATAAAGATAAGGAAAAACATCCTGCGGGTATGTATCCAAATCACTGCAAGATTCCATTTCATCGTTTAAATGATATTCCAACATCCTGTGTGCCGTGTCTTCCGGGGAGGGAAACTCATCAGCTGCTTGACCGTCTGATAAAGTAGCAGCAGGTTGTCATGTTTTTGTTTTTTTTTTCTCTTTGCGCTTCACAGAGCCCTATTTGTTGTCTTGTGAACAAACGAACCAGCCAATCACAGGGCACATATAGACAAACAACCATTCACACTCACATTCATACCTATGGACAATTTGGAGTCGCTAATTAACCTAGCATGTTTTTTGGAATGTGGGAGGAAACCGGAGTACCCGGAGAAAACCCACGCATGCACGGGGAGAACATGCAAACTCCATACAAAGATGGCCAAGGGTGGGGAAAGACAAAATAAGAAGCCAAAAAGTTACCACTTCCACACAAAATAGGAGAACTCATTCATATATTCATTTTCTACCACTTATCCTCACAAGGGTCGCAGGGGTGCTGGAGCCTATCCCAGCTGTCTTCGGGCGAGAGGCGGGGTACACCCTGGACTGGTGGCCAGCCAATCACAGGGCACATATAGACAAACAACCATTCACACTCACATTCATACCTATGGACAATTTGGAGTCGCTAATTAACCTAGCATGTTTTTGGAATGTGGGAGGAAACCGGAGTACCCGGAGAAAACCCACGCATGCACGGGGAGAACATGCAAACTCCACACAGAGATGTTCAGAGGGTGGAATTGAACCCTGGTCTCCTAGCTGTGAGGTCTGCGCGCTAACCACTAGTCCGCCGTGCCGCCCGTATGAAGACTACAAAACAACAATATAAAAAATACATTGGTTTTCATACACCTTTCAGTTTTTCATAGCAATGTTTACTATGTTTACAATGTTTACTATACTTGCCAGCAGTCTGTGATTGTAAGCCAACAGACCACCTACGGTAGACCCCATTTACCTCCCCTTTGTGTGTCCGTTCCAGCAGTGGCCATCAGTGGTATTCCCGGCAGTCAGTCTGGTCTCCACACACATCTCCTCAGGAAGACTGGACCAGAATCTCTTTGATTGCTTCAGTTTACCTTTTATGTCAACAACCTGAGCATAGAGAGAGAGAGAGAGAGAGAAGAAAGGCTGTTCAAATCCCTCCTGTGGAGTCATTGACAACACTTTTACATCACCATTCCGACCTCACAGGTTGATGAACGAATGATATTTCATAATATAGCTAGTTTGAGTTAAGGGTGCTGGAGCCTATCCCAGCTGTCTTCAGGCGAGAGGCGTGGTGCATCCTGGACTGGACCTTACAACTTCAATACACTCATTCATTCATTCATTTTCTACCGCTTATCCTCACGAGGGTCGCGGGAATGCTGGAGCCTATCCCAGCTGTCTTCAGGCGAGAGGCGGGGTACACCCTGGACTGGACCTTACAATTTCAATACACTCATTCATTCATTAATTTTCTATCGCTTATCCTCACGAGGGTTGCAGGGGATGCTGGAGCCTATCCCAGCTATCTTATCTTCGGGTGAGAGGCGGAGTACACCTTTGACTGGACCTTACAACTTTAATATACTTATTCATTCATTCAATTTCTACTGCTCATCCTCACAAGGGTCGCAAGGATGCTGGAGCCTATCCCAGCTGTCTTCAGGCGAGAGGCGGGGTACATCCTGGACTGGACCTTACAACTTTAATATACTTATTCATTCATTCAATATCTATCACTTATCCTCAGGAGGGTCGCGAGGATGCTGGAGCCTATCCCAGCTATCTCATCTTCGGGTGAGAGACGGAGTACACCCTTGACTGGACCTTATAACTTCAATATATTTATTCATTCAATCATTTTCTACCACTTATCCTCACGGGGGTCGCAAGGATGCTGGAGCCTATCCCAGCTGTCTTCAGGCGAGAGGTGGGGTACATCCTGGACTGGACCTTACAATTTCAATACACTCATTCATTCATTAATTTTCTACCGCTTATCCTCACGAGGGTCGCGGGGGTGCTGGAGCCTATCCCAGTTATTTTATATTCGGGCGAGAGGTGGAGTACACCCTGGACTGGACCTTATAACTTCAATATATTTATTCATTCAATCATTTTCTACCACTTATCCTCACGGGGGTCGCAAGGATGCTGGAGCCTATCCCAGCTGTCTTCAGGCGAGAGGTGGGGTACATCCTGGACTGGACCTTACAATTTCAATACACTCATTCATTCATTAATTTTCTACCGCTTATCCTCACGAGGGTCGCGGGGGTGCTGGAGCCTATCCCAGTTATTTTATATTCGGGCGAGAGGTGGAGTACACCCTGGACTGGACCTTATAACTTCAATATATTTATTCATTCATTCATTTTCTACCACTTATCCTCACGGGGGTCGCAAGGATGCTGGAGCCTATCCCAGCTGTCTTCAGGCGAGAGGCGGGGTACACCCTGGACTGGTGGCCAACCAATCACAGGGCACATATGGGCAAACAACCATGATGTAGGGATGTTATAGGACAACTTTGGTTCTTTCTAAACTTGAGGCTCTCTTGCTAGGTGCTAGCATGATGACTGTTAGCATTTTAGCTAATTTACTCATGTCTAAAGGCAAATACACACGTGGCATGATGTGGGGACACTATGGGACTGCCCCAAACTTTTCGGGAACCTGAGGCTGTCTTGCTAGATGCTAGCATGGTAGCCGTTAGCATGTTAGCATTTAAGCTAATTTACTCATGTCTAAAGGCAAATACACACATGGCATGCTGTAGGGAGGTTATATGACAACCTTGGCACTTTCTAAACTTGAGGCTCTCTTGCTAGGTGCTAGCATGATGACTGTTAGCATGTTAGCATTTTAGCTAATTTACTCATGTCTAAAGGCAAATACACACGTGGCATGATGTGGGGACACTATGGGACTGCCCCAAACTTTTCGGGAACCTGAGGCTGTCTTGCTAGATGCTATCCGTTAGCATGTTAGCATTTAAGCTAATTTACTCATGTTTAAAGGCAAAAAGACACATGGCATGATGTGGGGACACTATGGGACTGCATCAACCTCTTCGGTACTTGAGGCCTTCTTGCTAGGCGCTAGCACGGTAGCCGTTGGCACATCGGGCCCGAGGTTCACGGCACAGGTGGCAAGCGGGAATTTTCTAGTTACGTAATTGTTATTCCCATTAAGATCAATGACTATGAGATTTGACACAAAGTCAATAATAACGAGGAAGCCATGGTTGTTTCTTTGGTCCTGGTAAGTCCTTGCAATTTACTTCCAGATGTCACTTTTATTATATGCTGTCACTTTTCTCCAACTTTCATCAAGCACATCAAATTTGGCATATTTCAGCAGGGCAGAGGGGAGTGCCAGATAGTGCCCCCCCCCCCCGCACCCCATTATCTTGCAAGTTGTGCTCATGTGAAATTGCAGTGAACCTGAGCAGAACATGAAAGGTGGCTGCGCTAAGTGCGCGACGCCGCTGTGGGGCCTCGACGCCGCTTTTGATGTGTTAATCCTGTCACACTGATGCCAAGGCACCTCAGCAGCTCTGATGCTGCCCAGAGGGTCACGGCTGTGCTGGGTGCTACAGATTGACGGGCGATGTTTGACTGGAAAAAAAAAAAAAAAAAAAAAAAAAAACGTTCAAGATTAGCTTAATGTAAGTCGACATCTGCTCGGCCCCGTGAAAAAAGACGTGGATGGAAAACAGAGTGAAATGTTACATTTTACTGATGCAAATATGTAGAAATAAGTTTTCTTCTTTTTAACGTTTTGACACTCCTCATCCACTGGAATGTTGTTTCATTATTGTTGCTACACTCGCATGATTGAGGCTCTTTGTGCGGAAGCATGAACGCCATCAAAATGTATTTAAAAGCCGCTTTTCAGACGTATAAAATGCAACACAAGAGAACACACTTGCACAAACTTCTACACAAATCTCTCCCTGAAGACTGAAAGTAAAGATTTGGTTTTCTTATGTTACTTCGTCCTGTTAATGTACACACAAAGTAAACAGTACTATAGATACTTTGCAACAGAAATATCAAAACTTTGGTTTTTACTTCCATTTTTCATGAAATAAAACTTCTAAGTACTCAAAAGGTCTATTTCTCGCAAATATTTTTCACAAATCTGTCTAAATCCTTTGCTAAAATAATCCATCCGCTGGCCACAGTAAAAGGCCAGTCCAAAATGTGCACTTTCACTGCATTGTCCATTTGCTGAAAGAGCAGCAGCTCTGGTGTACTTGCAACATATGTGGCACAAAACGGCACATTCTGGAATGGCCTTTTATTGTGGCCTGCAAGAGGTGCGGGTGTGCCATAATCATGCTGTCCAACCAGCAACTGGATATGCCACATCTGTAAGGTATAATAAAAATAAAAATAAAAATAAAAATAAAAATAAAAATAAAAATAAAAATAAAAATAAAAATAAAAATAAAAATAAAAATAAAAATAAAAATAAAAATAAAAATAAAAAAAATAAAAATAAAAAAAATAATTAAAAAAAATAAATAAAAATTAAAAAAAATTAAAAAATAATAAAGAAAATAAAAAAAAAATAAAAAAAAATAATAATATAATAACAATAACAACAACAACAATAATAATAATAATAATAATAATAATAATAATAACTCCACTCTTGGCCATCTCTGTGTGGAGTTTGCATGTTCTCCCCGTGCATGCGTGGGTTTTCTCCGGGTACTCTGGTTTTCTCCCACATTCCAAAAAAATAAAAAAACAAAAAATAAAATAAAAATAATAATAATAATAATAATAATAATAATAATAATAATAATAATAATAATAATAATAATAATAATAATAATAATAATAATAATAATAATAATAATAATAATAATAATAATAATAATAATAATAATAATAATAATAATAATAATAATAATAATAATAATAATAATAGGGTCCAGCATATCCCTGCAACCCAAATGAATGCAGTATAGAAAATGGATGGATAATAATAATAATAACAACAAGCTGATAGTTGTATGTAGACGACGTAAATAAAAACACAAAACAGGAATAGTAGATTATTATTTTTTGTTGGCTTTCAACTATTATATTTTGAATTTCATTATTTTATTTAGTAATAATTTTACGTTTATTATATTGTAATATAACGTAATATAATATTCTAACCACAATTTCTACTTCATGAATTTATATTTTATATTAAAAAAATTTTAATGCATTTTTAGCAACGGTATTTTTTTTTTCTGTCTGTAGCCTCCACTCTGCCAAACATTCTCTTATAAATACAATTCTGACTATGATTAATTATCAAATAAATCCGGCGCTCACTGAGGGGAAAAGGCTCGTGTATCAGATGATTAATGGAGGACATTTTCAAGAGAGTAAAAATGTTTTCACAGAACAATAAAAAAAGATGCTTATGGAAAAGGTCAGCCAGCCTGCCTCTTTTATGGCACATAGGCAATAAATAAATGGCAAGCCCAAGGAGCACTTAGAGGGTGTAATAAGACGCAATGGCCAGTAGATGGCACTATGTCCAAGTGAACTATACATAGGGCGGTTTAGAGACTCAGGGAAGTAGAATTAGAAGACAAGGGACAATTATTCCTGAACGTGACAGAACACAACAACAAATAATCACTTCGACTGAAGATTAAAATAACATTTCAGTTACATTTGGCTGTAATAACATTTTTGTAATATGATTTATTCCCAATTTTTGAACAAATTAAAATTAAAGAAAGCAGGAATCAGTCAGAAAATGCACATCTTATCATCATTTATGCTATAAATTCCATCCATTTAATTTTGGCATGCACAAAAAATATGAATGATGGAAAAATGCTTGAAAAAAGCAACAATAATAACTAAATAAAAATAATACAAAATAAAAACAAAACAAAAATAACAACAAAAATAATTGTAGACAAAAAATATTAAGACGTATACAAATGCATTATGTATAAAAATAAAATTAAAAAAATAACTCAAAAATGAGATTTACATTTTTTTTTAGCCATTTCAAGATAACAAATTCTCGGGGTAAGAAGTAGTGAAGTGCAATAACTTTGTCCTGTGGCTGTATAGTAATATAAAATTGCACTTTGAGGAGTAAAATTGAGGTTTTATTCAGAATATTTCAGTTATTATTATTATTATTTAGTTATTTATCATTATTATAATATTATTATTTAGTTATTATTATTTACCGTATTTAGTTACATGCTTATTGGAGATTGTCCATAGGTAGACTTGTCCATAAAATTAAAAAAAACTTCGCTTTGGTTCCAATTTTCTACAATAAAAGCTCTGATAAAACATTCCACTGTTCTCAAATATCTTACTTTTTATTTTTCTACACAAAATAAGATGAAAAATAAATAAACAAATCAAGAATAAAGAAAATCAATCAATCAGTAATAAATAAATAAATATAATAATAATAATAAAACGGCAAATAATAAAAACTTAAGAAACCACATATAGTTGGTGGGTAGACAAATTATTTTTTTCAGATTAAAATGAACAAAGCATTATTAGAGCCCTGTAGACATGACAAAACACGACTATAGTCACATTTATACTTTTTTATTTAATATTTTATTATATTTTAAGTAGCCAAAAACTTACCACTTCCACACGGATAGGGAGGATAACTATTAACAGTTATTTAACCTTTAACATGAACATTAATCAAACGTAGTATTTTTTTCTGGGTACATGATACCATACAGCATCCATATATCAAACTTGCGCGGGCCGCACTGACACTTAAAATTTCATATCAGGTCG
Source organism: Doryrhamphus excisus (assembly GCF_030265055.1). Classification (NCBI taxonomy): domain Eukaryota; kingdom Metazoa; phylum Chordata; class Actinopteri; order Syngnathiformes; family Syngnathidae; genus Doryrhamphus; species Doryrhamphus excisus. The sequence continues at coordinate 19,847,665 of NC_080474.1, forward strand.
GGGGCCTCAAACTAGTGTCCTGCGGGCCACATTTGGCCCGCGGGCCACGTGTTTGAGACCCCCTCTCGCCCAAAATCAGCTGGGATAGGCTCCAGCATACCCTTGTGATTCTAGTGTGGATAAGCGGCATCGAAAACGGATGGATAGATGGGTGGGTAAAATAAAAGCAGCACGATGCAGTGCAGTTCTACATTACTGCAAACTATAGCCACAATAATAACATATTCATATAATATATTCGCATTTGGTATTTTTCTCCAAATACGGCAACCAGAAACGCGTTATGCTTTATTTGTCGCTTTTGAGTCTTCAACTTTGAAAGGAGTTTCCTGAAGCAAGGGCAAACCTTTATTAGGAAGTGAAGCCATAACTGCTTTTATTGTCCACGCTCTTTGATCAAAGGCGGACACGCATCGCAGCGACTCTTTTAAAAAGAGTGTATGCTGCTAGAAACAATTCCTACTCCATGCAAGCAAGCCTGTCATGAAGCATCTATTGTGTCTTTCTCTCGCTTGATCTCCTCTTTCTTTGCTCTCAATCGCCGCTCTCTCCGTCCTAAGTGAAGGTGAAGGTTCCACAGCTTCACTTCACTTCAAAAACGTTTCTCTTTTTTATATATATATATATATCGCTCTGGTTGCAATAAAAGTACACTCTTATCACGACCTGCTTGAAACTTCCAAAAAGTGGTGTGATGTGTTATCAATAATACAAGCAGTTGATGTTTGCTAAATACAAGGATGAAGAGTCTTGAACCAGTCATGATGTGCTATATATATCACTATATTGACAGTTACTATGGTAACCATTATGTCATTGGATGGTTATATCACGTCGTACTTCGGTACAAGGTGCATTATTAAAAAAAAAAAAAAAAAAAAACCCTTAAACTGTATTACAGAAAGCAGGAAGTGAACAAATGTAACAGTTAAAGATTGTAAAAGTACCAGATGGAGGGGTAGGATTTAATAAGCTTTGCTTCTTCCTACTCCTTTTGGACACGTGGAACTGTTTTTTTAATTAAAAATTTTAAAATATATTTTTTTTTTAAATTAATAAAATTTTAAAATAAAAAAAACCAAACCCCCCCCCCCCAAAAAAAAAACCTTAAACCATATTCGGAAAGCAGGAAGTGAACAAATGTAAGAGTTATTGATTGTAAAAGTACCAGATGGAGGGGTTAGGATTTAATAAGCTTTGATTCTTCCTACTCCTTTTGGACATGTGGAACTGTTTTTTTTAATTAAAAATTTTAAAGTTAAAACAATTTAAAATTAATAATAATAATAATAAAAAAAACTTAAGCCATATTCGGAAAGCAGGAAGTGAACAAATGTAACAGTTACTGATTGTAAAAGTACCAGATGGAGGGGTAGGATTTAATAAGCTTTGCTTCTTCCTACTCCTTTTGGATATGTGGAACTGTTTTTTTAAATTAAACATTTTAAAATTAATAAAATTTAAATTAATAAAATTTTAAAAAAATGTAAAAAAACAAAAAAAAACCTTAAACCATATTCGGAAAGCAGGAAGTGAACAAATGTAACAGTTACTGATTGTAAAAGTACCAGATGGAGGGGTAGGATTTAATAAGCTTTGCTTCTTCCTACTCCTTTTGGACATGTGGAACTGTGAACTGATTATGGGATGCATTCAATTGTAATCTGATGCATGTTCAAATGAAATAAAACCATTACCATTACCATTACCATTACCAATAAAAGAGCGTGCTTCTGCCAAATATCAGGGCCATTTTGTCTAGCAAACAACAACAATCAGAGGATTAATTCAGCAGTAAACACAACTTAAAAGTCTCCTGTAAAGTATTACAGCTGAGGCGGCTTAGCCCGTCGCCATGTCTGCACCTTTAAACTGTCTTCCCCCGCACACGAGCACGCTGCATCTACAGAAGACCGTTTATTTACTTGCTTCCATGACACGTATAAACACCAGGAAGTGTTTACAGAGAATAATTCATTAGGAAAACAGCCAATGAGATAATTGTTGTTTGCGGCGCTTAAAAGTCGTGCAGACGTTCCCAAGTATTACTTCCAATATTTGTCCTTTGTTGTGTTTGTGTGTGTGTGTGCATCAGCATGGGTCACGAGTCAATGTGGATCTCCGCATGCAAAATGGCGGCATGCGGCTCAGCTCAGCGGTTGCACCTTCACTCGTGACCTTGACTGTTCAGAAGCTCCGAACCTCTCAAAGCTGGGTTGCTTCCAGTGGTGACTACTCAATGTCACGAGTACACACACACACAAACACACACAGACCATGTTTCAGTGTAGCTTCTCAAGGTAGAACACTACAGACAACAGGGGTGAGCAAACTGCGGCCCGCCAAGTGTTTGAATCCGGCTCCGGCAGTTGCTTTCTAAGTATTTCAACTTTTAACATACAAACTAGGAACATGACTTGCAAGTCGGGTGTCTTATTTAGGGCGGCACGGTGGTCGAGTGGTTTGTGCGCAGACCTCACAGGGTTCAATTCCACCCTCAGCCATCTCTGTGTGGAGTTTGCATGTTCTCCCGGGTTTTCTCCGGGTACTCCGGCAAAACCAGAAAGAAGTTTGTATTAATTTTCCGTAGTGTTTTTTTTTCCTGTTTAACCATCGTACAGCTGAAGGGGCGGATCCAACAATATCGGTTCATCAAGAATCCGATGAGGAGGCAGCACTATTCCGACCGTGGCCTTCCTGCCTATGAGAAAGTATTCCATCTCTCCTCAAAGCGGTCACTGGACAGGCCGAGGCCTGGCGGGGGTCTGGTATGAGCTCAGCCTCTTCCCTGACCTCTCTGTAATTGAGATGCAGGAAGAATACGGCATCTGGGTATCAAATGGAAAAAAGAACTATTTTTTAACGCAGACTGCCGGAGCGGTTGCCAGGGAAAACAAGATAATCGAGGAGTCGTCTGCCCCTTGTGGTTTGGTGGCGAGACCTTCTGCGGGACTCTATGATTAAACCCAGCATGCGCTAATTTAGCTCAGGACTTGCAGTCGCAGTAGAAAGTCGGTGTCAGGCAGGGCTGGCATCCCCGGGTTGATGCTCTGAAAGGGACTAATTGTCGGTGGAAGAAGATGCAGCATAGAATGCCTAATAAAGTCGCTTCTAGAAAATGTCATATTCTAAATTTCTTAGAAATCGAGCCTTGATGCCGGAATATGGACGGTTTAAAAGTGGAACAGGTGCTTTAATAAAGCATAATAATGCAATAATCTGTCTCTGGCAGTAGGAGCCTCCATTATTGTGCACTTTATCCATAAACTCCACACAGAGATGGCCGAGGGTGGGATTGAACTCGGGTCACCTAGCTGTGAGGCCTGCGCGCTGACTGTAGGGATGTTAAAAAACAATATTTAGAAGGTCATAAACAGGAATGGAACCATCTAACTGTAATTTATTATTTTTATTTTTAACACTGCTAGTCAAGGTGAGATGCCAAACTGATTTTTATTGCTCCTGTAACTGTGACAATAACATCCAACTGTAGTCTTTATTTATTTCTTTTTAAAAAAATTTAAATTAATAAAATTCAAAAAATTAAAATAAATAAATAAATAAACCTGTACTGTATTATGGAAAGCAGGAAGTGAACAAATGCAAATTTTGCAAACAAATTTTTTACAGCCGTGATTTTACAAGTATAAAGTCAAAATATTAAAATAAAAAATATTAATATTATTGTATTATAAATATTAATATATTAAAATAAATAATAAAAATTAACTATATTAGGAAAGCAGGAAGTGAACAAATGTAACAGTTACTGATTGTAAAAGTACCAGATGGAGGGGTAGGATTTAATAAGCTTTGCTTCTTCCTACTTCTTTTGGACATGTGGAACTGTGAACTGATTATGTGATGCATTCAATTGTAATCTGATGCATGTTCAAATGAAATCAAACCATTACCATTACCTTAAATAGTTTGTCTTCATTCTTGTAAAATTACTCATATTTTTTACAGCAGAAATGGCCGTGATTTTACAAGTATAAAGTCAAAATATTAAAATTAAAAATATTAATATTACATTATAAATATTAATATATTAAAATAAAAAATAAAAATTAACTATATTAGGAAAGCAGGAAGTGAACAAATGTAACAGTTACTGATTGTAAAAGTACCAAATGGAGGGGTAGGATTTAATAAGCTTTGCTTCTTCCTACTCCTTTTGGACATGTGGAACTGTGAACTGATTATGTGATGCATTCAATTGTAATCTGATGCATGTTCAAATGAAATAAAACCATTACCATAACCTTAAATAGTTTGTCTTTATTCTTGTAAAATTACTCATATTTTTAGAGCGGAAATGGCCGTGATTTTACAAGTAAAAAGTCAAAATATTAAAATTAAAAATATAAATATTCATATTATTGTATTATAAATATTAATATATTAAAATAAAAAATAAAAAATAACTATATTAGGAAAGCAGGAAGTGAACAAATGTAACAGTTACTGATTGTAAAAGTACCAGATGGAGGGGTAGGATTTAATAAGCTTTGCTTCTTCCTACTCCTTTTGGACATGTGGAACTGTGAACTGATTATGTGATGCATTCAATTGTAATCTGATGCATGTTCAAATGAAATTAAACCATTACCATTACCTTAAATAGTTTGTCTTTATTCTTGTAAAATTACTCATATTTTTTACAGCAGAAATGGATGTGATTTTACAAGTATAAAGTCAAAATATTAAAATTAAAAATATTAATATTATTGTATTATAAATATTAATATATAAAAATAAAAATTAACTATGTTAGGAAAGCAGGAAGTGAACAAATGTAACAGTTACTGATTGTAAAAGTACCAGATGGAGGGGTAGGATTTAATAAGCTTTGCTTCTTCCTACTCCTTTTGGACATGTGGAACTGTGAACTGATTATGTGATGCATTCAATTGTAATCTGATGCATGTTCAAATGAAATCAAACCATTAATATATTTTTGCAGTGTTATTTTTGCAATTTCACATTGTGGAATCACATCCATCATACAATGGCAATAAAGTCCCGAGTCATGGAAATGTGATTGCAACGATGACCCCTGTGATGATGTTCTTTGGGTTCCTTGCCTCCATTGCTGTAGAACACACTTCGACGCAGGCTGTTCATTCCTATCAATATCTGTCAACATTCAATTCTTCTTCTTCACCGCCCCAAAGACAAAGAGAACCATTATTAAAAATGTGATAAAAGCTTCCTTTAGGCCACTGCTTCCTGTCTTTTCCCACACACACCTAGCGTGAACCTCCCCCCTTGTTTCCCGTGATTACAAGCGATTATTAATCTGCCACAGTGAGAAACTACAAGATGATTTAACACCGTGAAGTTAACAAAGCTTCCGCCTGTGCATCGCGTACATCTTCCTAATAGCTCCCGCTGACAGCAGTGACAGTGACAGCCCTGTGAGATCCTTATCAAGCCGCCTCCCGGGAGTGGACACTTCTTGACAAAGTGGTATTCTTGTGGAGATCTTTTTTTTTTTTGCATTCGAGGAGCACGTCTAAAACACAAAAGTGGCTGATGGAGATTCTACCCGTAATGCATATTTATCGCTTGTCACATTGTTCTACACGCACAATGTGATTAAAAAAAAGTGCTACCTCAAAGAAACGCCGACTTGGATCGGCTGTCAAAATCTCTTCGGATTCGACGCTAATTTTAAAAGGTAAATCTTGTCACACCCTTGAGACATAACTTTATTTTCAACTCTCGTAACGTGTTGTTGGGAGAAAATGAGTCACTGTGTCCTTAATTTAATGTGATGGAAAATCTCTGTGTTGAAAAAAAACATAAAAGAAAGACAGAAAGTTGGTTCCAAAAATAGACGCGACTGACGTTTGTCTATGCTCCGTCTGGAATTGGGTTGGGATTATCACTCTGCATGGAAGCACTGGAAGGAGGATTAACTCACTTTAACCCGTTGACTTCTTGGTTCCCCAGCAAGGCATCACTGATTAGCAATGATTTTTGTTCAATCGTTCAAAATGCTAAAGTACAAAAATCCCGGACATGTAGGCCGAGACCTTTTCCAACCTCAAAAAGAAGAATATATAGGTATATATAGGTTTATAAATAACTTTGCAGTATTTATTTCATTTCTGGTGTTATAAGCCACTACTATTTTTCTGCAGCTCATACAGCTAATTAATGACCCTGTTTTAATCTTCTGACATCTCCTATACTTCAGAACTACAACAAATCATTGAAATACTGTGCCGTTAGCGGGTTAGCAAGGAAACGGTAGATGTTTCTTTGGCAGGAAATTCACTCAAGAACTCATAACAGGCTAATTATCTGTGGCATCTTACAAAGAATGCTAAAATCATCACGCAGCAACTTAACACTCAAAAAGGTATACCCGAGAAATATACAATATACACCATGGCCGCCATTAGCCAATTAAGTAGCCACCAAAGAACTCATATAACAGGATGATATCACTGTGTCATCTTACAAAGAATGCTAAAATCATCACACAGCAACTTAACACTCAAAAAGGTATACCCGAGAAATATACAATATACACCATGGCCGCCATTAGCCAATTAAGTAGCCACCAAAGAACTCATACAACAGGATGATATCACTGTGTAATCTTACAAAGAATGCTAAAATCATCACACAGCAACTTAACACTCGAAAAGGTATACCCGAGAAATATACAATATACACCATGGCCGCCATTAGCCAATTAAGTAGCCACCAAAGAACTCATATAACAGGATGACTCACTGTGTCATCTTACAAAGACTGCTAAAATCATCACACAGTAACTTAACACTCGAAAAGGTATACCTGAGAAATATACAATATACACCATGGCCGCCATTAGCCAATTAAGTAGCCACCAAAGAACTCATATAACAGGCTAATTATCTGTGGCATCTTACAAAGAATGCTAAAATCATCACACAGCGACTTAACACTCGAAAAGGTATACCCCAGAAATATACAATATACACCATGGCCGCCATTAGCCAATTAAGTACCCACCAAAGAACTCATATAACAGGATGATATCACTGTGTCATCTTACAAAGAATGCTAAAATCATCACGCAGCAACTTAACACTCGAAAAGGTATACCCGAGAAATATACAATATACACCATGGCCGCCATTAGCCAATTAAGTAGCCACCAAAGAACTCATATAACAGGCTAATTATCTGTGGCATCTTACAAAGAATGCTAAAATCATCACGCAGCAACTTAACACTCGAAAAGGTATACCCGAGAAATATACAATATACACCATGGCCGCCATTAGCCAATTAAGTAGCCACCAAAGAACTCATATAACAGGATGACTCACTGTGTCATCTTACAAAGAATGCTAAAATCATCACACAGTAACTTAACACTCGAAAAGGTATACCTGAGAAATATACAATATACACCATGGCCGCCATTAGCCAATTAAGTAGCCACCAAAGAACTCATATAACAGGCTAATTATCTGTGGCATCTTACAAAGAATGCTAAAATCATCACGCAGCAACTGAACACTCGAAAAGGTATACCCGAGAAATATACAATATACACCATGGCCGCCATTAGCCAATTAAGTAGCCACCAAAGAACTCATATAACAGGCTAATTATCTGTGGCATCTTACAAAGAATGCTAAAATCATCACACAGTAACTTAACACTCGAAAAAGTATACCCGAGAAATATACAATATACACCATGGCCGCCATTAGCCAATTAAGTAGCCACCAAAGAACTCATATAACAGGCTAATTATCTGTGGCATCTTACAAAGAATGCTAAAATCATCACGCAGCAACTTAACACTCGAAAAGGTATACCCGAGAAATATACAATATACACCATGGCCGCCATTAGCCAATTAAGTAGCCACCAAAGAACTCATACAACAGGATGATATCACTGTGTCATCTTACAAAGAATGCTAAAATCATCACACAGCAACTTAACACTCGAAAGGTATACCCGAGAAATATACAAGACATGTAACAATACAGGTTTAAAAAAACATATTTTATCTTTTTCCCCATAATGCATTTCATCCAGCAGAGCAGCTCATTGGCCAACGGTTGTCATGGCTACCATGGCTGTCGGGACACCATGGCCACCATTAGCCAATTAAGTAGCCACTGAAGAACTCATATAACAGGATGACTCACTGTGTCATCTTACAAAGAATGCTAAAATCATCACACAGCAACTTAACACTCAAAAGGTATACACAAGAAATATACAAGGCATGTAACAATATGGGTTTAAAATAAACATATTTTACCTTTTCCCCCCATAATGCATTTCATCCAGCAGAGCAGCTCATTGGCCGACGGTTGTCATGGCTACCATGGCTGTCGGGACACCATGGCCGCCATTAGCCAATTAAGTAGCCACCAAAGAACTCATATAACAGGATGATATCACTGTGTCATCTTACAAAGAATGCTAAAATCATCACACAGCAACTTAACAGTCGAAAGGTAGAAATATATACATAATATAATAATAATGCATTTCGTTCAGCAGAGCAGCTCATTGGCCAATGGTTGCCATGACTACCAGAGGTAGCCGCCATGGCTGTCGGGACACCATGGCCGCCATTAGCCAATTAAGTAGCCGAGACCTTTTCCAACCTAAAAAAAAAGGGTTGCTAAGTCGAAGAATATATAGGTGGTCTTTGTGTTGTGAGTTCCGAGTCCATACCCCGGCGACCCTAGTGAGGATAAACGGTATAGAAAATGGATGCATAGAAGTTCTACACAACGTTTATCACCTAATGCGCTAATGAGCTACCATAATAACACCTATAAAAACACACCTACAATAACAAACATAAACAGAAAATTGCGAACGGTAATGGGATAGGATAGGCCATCCTTTGCAGTCCCAAGTTCTCGCAAATGTAATCACGGTAAGATTGATCATATCTTTCCTCACATGAATAACTAATTGCTATGCGTTTTCCCATACTGTCAATGTAGGTCATACACAGTATCATGTTTTACACACGTATCGCCTCCAACTACTCACTCGGTCCCGTGATAACAACCCCGTCGGCCACTACCGTTCATCACTGCAAGCCATATGTATTACACGACAATCCCACAGCGAGGCAAAAAAATATGACAGAAAATTGATGAAACAGTAGTGAGTTCGTGCTTGTGATTCGCCCGAGGCGACGACAGCGGTAGTTTGAACAAGAGAAGATGATTAAAGGGAAGCGATGCTCTGTGGAGAACAGAGTCATCATCGACGCTCCCCAGAGAAGCATGCAGCCGGGAGTGTTAAAGGGCCAATGTGTCTCATTAGTCTATTGACAAGAATGAATGGTCCATGTGAAGGAGAGGACAATGTAGGTTCTGATTTTGACCGGAATAACACCGCCGCTGACCTCTGCTTTGAAAGAATAAGCATCATCATCGGACCTAAATACCTTTATAAATAACTTTGCAGTATTTAATCACTGTCATTTCTGGTGGTATAAGCCACTACTATTTTTCTGCAGCTCATACAGCTAATTCATGACCCTGTTTTAATCTTGTGACATCTCCTATACTTCAGAACTACAACAAATCATTGAAATACTGTGCCGTTAGCGAGTTAGCAAGGAAATGGTAGATGTTTCTTTGGCAGGAAATTCACCCAAGAACTCATATAACAGGCTAATTATCTGTGGCATCTTACAAAGAATGCTAAAATCATCACACAGCAACTCAACACTCGAAAGGTAGCCATGGCTGTCGGGACACCATGGCAGCCATTGGCAAATTAAGTAGCCACCAAAGAACCCATATGACAGGCTGACTCACTGTGTCATCTTACAAAGAATGCTAAAATCATCACACAGCAACTTAACACTTGAAAGGTATACTCGAGAAATATACAAGACAAGTAACAATATGGGTTTAAAATAAACATATTTTATCGTTTTTCCCATAATGCATTTCATCTAGCAGAGCAGCTCATTGGCCAATGGTTGCCATGGCTACCAGAGGTAGCAGCCATGGCCGCCATTAGCCAATTAAGTAGCCACCAAAGAACTCGTATAACAGGCTGACTCACTGTGTCATCTTACAAAGAATGCTAAAATCATCACACAGGAACTTAACACTCGAAAGGTATACCCGAGAAATAAACAAGACATGTAAAAATGCAGGTTTAAAAAAATATTTTACCTTTTTCCCCATAATGCATTTCGTCCAGCAGAGCAGCTCATTGGCCAATGGTTGCCATGGCTACCATGACTGTCAAAACACCATGGCCGCCATTAGCCAATTAATTAGCCACCAAAGAACTCATACAACAGGCTGACTCACTGTGTCATCTTACAAAGAATGCTAAAATCATCACACAGCAACTTGACACTCGAAAGGTAGAAATATATAATATAATAATAATGCATTTCGTTCAGCAGAGCAGCTCATTGGCCAATGGTTGCCATGGCTACCATGACTGTCGAAACACCATGGCCGCCATTAGCCAATTAAGTAGCCACCAAAGAACTCATATAACAGGCTGACTCACTGTGTCATCTTACAAAAAAATGCTAAAATCATCACACAGCAACTTAACACTCGAAAGGTAGACATATATAATATAATAATAATGCATTTTGTCCAGCAGAGCAGCTCATTGGCCAATGGTTGCCATGGCTACCATGGCCGCCATTGGCCAATTAAGTGCTCAGTGCTTAAGTGCTTCAAACTCTTGACTTTTCAATACATGAAATGTTCTAAAAGTTTTTTTTTTTTTTAAATAATAAACACAGAAACTCAATGCAGGGGCAAAGTGAACATTCAGCTGCAAATCATTTTCTCACTTTGTTTTACTTTTACTGTGTTTTAGATTGCTCAGGTAGAAAAAAAAATACATCTTATATAAGCATCTCCATATGTCATGTGAATGTAGGATCGATTTGCCCGTATTAGAACAAAAATCTGTTGCTCTCCCTTCTTATAATAAACGGACTCTAACACATTTATGAAGAGACACAGATGGATTCACTCTGGAATGAATTGGCTACGGAGATCATGTGGCTACTAAAGCTCACCTCATGCATCTTTTAATATAATTCACATTCCCACAGGTCCATTAAATGTCAGCGCACAGTATCAAGTGCGGAACAATATGGCGTCCTAAGAAGAGAAGCTGTCGGCTTGGTTGAGCCACAATGGCTTTTCGTAAAACCGTAATTTCAGTTCACTGTTCCCCTTTTCTCTCTCGATATATCTTTTTCGTTTTTTTTCCTGTTTCATCTGTGACCTCGTTATTGTATGTTGGATAGTACACAACTCCAATACCTTATACCTATATGGCATATTTTCATAGGTAGAACAAATAAAACCTCTTTAACATGATTAGAGCCTTCTAGACATGAGATAACACCCCTATAGTCATCTTACACGCCTATACAGTAGACCTAGTAAGAGTGAATAATAATATAAGAAATAAATAAGACTCGTGTTTGTGTGTGTTGCCTACCGGGAGCAGAGGGACGAAAAAAAACAACGCCACAAAACTCTAACCCAAGGGTGAGCAAACTACAGCCCGCGGGCCACATCATGTACAAAAAAAGCGATTCACAAAGCAACACAGCACATCAATACACAAAGAACCTACCCACTTCACCATGTGGGCATACAAATAAATATCTACGTATATCCATATATATTCCTGCCGCAAGGTATGCAGGGTAACTTGTGGTACTCTCCCAACATTTTGAAAAGTTTGTCGCAAAATTTGTTAACGAGGTCGTCGGAGACGTAAACAAATAGGAGTTAACATACTCTTGATATCCAATGTTTTATTGTTCATAGTTCATATTGTGGTTGCAGCTGGACTACCCAGCATGTCTTGCGGTATTTTGGAAGCAACAGTGTAAAGTTACATGTCATTTTTAGCGCTTAGTTGTCGTGAATCACGCACAAAGTCGTACTCGTTGATTTACGTGATACTGTAACTTGTTGTGGATGTGTTGTTTTTGTTTTGTTGCACCGTGAGCAAGTATGATGTAACAATGTTTGAAGAAGAAGATCAGTTTGAGACAGTTGCTGTGGTAATTAAATTTCATTAAAAAACTGATGGTGGCCTGGAATTACTGTGTATGATTTTCTTCCCTGGACTTTTTGATGACTACAATTTTTTACTTTTAAAACAAATTTTAAAACAAATTAATTTTGTAGTACGGTCGTATTTGCCAAGGTCTGAGAATCGATCGCAGATTTGTCTGAAATTTGCTCTAACGTCTTTAATACTTGGATGAACAAATACTTAAGGTATTTAGCCTTATTTTGATGAGGTGTCCCTCAAGGTTCAATCCTGGATCCCTTACTTTTTTATTATTTAACTTCTTCCCCTTGGCGTTATTTTGGTATCCGTTTTTTTTTTTATTGCTGAGCTGACGACATGCAGATATGAGGTATCAAATTAATGCTCAAGTCACGTTTTAACTGATTTTTTTTGGGCTATAAAGTTACGGAATTATGGATTTATTTAGCGAGTATAAAACGGCATAGAAAATAGATGGATGGATATTTATAAACCGGTTAAAAAATCGGTTTGAATCTATTTGTACAAAACATGTTACACAATAGGGGCGGCACGGTGGTCTAGGGGTTAGCGCGCAGACCTCACAGCTAGGAGACCAGGGTTCAATCCCATCTCTGTGTGGAGTTTGCATGTTCTCCCCGTGCATGCGTGGGTTTTCTCCGGGTACTCCGGTTTCCTCCCACATTCCAAAAACATGCTAGGTTAATTAGCGACTCCAAAATTGTCCATAGGTATGAATGTGAGTGTGAATGGTTGTTTGTCTATATGTGCCCTGTGATTGGCTGGCGACCAGTCCAGGGTGTACCCCGCCTCTCGCCCAAAGACTGGGAAGGCTGGGATAGGCTCCAGCACCCAACGCGACCCTCGTGAGGACAAGCGGTAGAAAATGAATGAATAATTAATCATGATTAATCACTATTTGGGCTGCATGGCGGTTGAGTGGTTAGCCTCACAGCTAGGAGACCGGAGTTCAATTCCACCCTCGGCCATCTCTGTGTGGAGTTTGCATGTTGTCCCCGTGCATGCGTGGGTTTTCTCCGGGTACTCCGGTTTCCTCCCACATTCCAAAAACATGCTAGGTTAATTGGGGACTCGCCTGAATACAGCTGGGATAGGCTCCAGCTCACTGTGGTAATACAGTGGATCCGTAGTTAGCGAATGATGAAAATCCATGAGTAATTTAGCGCCCATAAAAATGTTAATTGGCGACTCCAAAATTGTCCATAGGTATGAATGTGAGTGTGAATGGTTGTTTGTCTACGTATATGTGCCCTGTGATTGGCTGGCGACCAGTCTAGGGTGTACCCCGCCTTACGCCCGAAGACAACTGGGATAGGCTCCAGCACCCCCCGACGGAGCGACCCTCGTGAGGAAAAAGCGGTACAAAATGAATGAATGAATGAATGTTCCACAATAAAAGCGGACATTGTGAACATTTATTTTGACGAGGGGTCAGGCCAACAGGAAGTGATGATGCCTTCTCATTTAAACAATCACATTCATTTCCACCAAAAGCAGTTCACGTTTAAAATAAAAGCTTATTTCTTCACGGAGGAAATTGGAAAAAATGTAATATACGTACCACGACACCGCCGCATGTGCGCTTACAGTGTCGTTACTTTATGTGGTCGAAGGAAGAGGCATGAGTTATGTTCTGAATCTCTGGAATCTACATAATTACATGGCCCGTTAGGCGCAACAACTCGCAGAGCGAAGCCGCGGACAGAACAGACCTTCTTCTGCTTCCATTAAACTGGATCCAATACAAGAATTTTCCCAGTGGCTTTGACGCTGCATTATATTTCTGGACTGCAGCTTCTAATGTCAGGGTCAAGATGTTTGGGAAAGGAGTGGTCGGGCTTTTATTCCTGACAGTTGACTTCACAAACCGCATTCGGATGTTTTATTCAGTGTTTCCTGCTGAGCACGGAGGGAGGGGAGCGAGAGACATAACAATTTAACTGTTAAACGACATGAACGCACACATTAACCTCGCCGGGATGAGTAGTAAAAAAAAAAAAAAAAACACGAAGCTCAACACACAATCACACGGTGCTTTACAAGTTTTCTAGCAAAGGGGAGAGAACTGCAGTAGAAAACTTCTACTCTTGCTGAGTAGAAGATAACGATTCAGCAAGCTGACACTTTCTCGCAGTGAGAGGTCTTAACCAGATGACACCCCCCCAGTCCCCCGCCCCCGGTCCCTTCTGACTTTAATTTAAGGCTGTCTTGATTAATCCCTTCAGGGGAATTAAAGCTGACTTCTGTTTTTTTGTGGCGTTCAGGTGTTCACAATGGCTGTCTATGAAATGGCTACCTTGTCCAGACAGTTCTCATCGATAAAGTTAGAAAAAAAAAACTGGGCCGAAAATTTGTATTAACACATTGTATTGTTCTAAATGAATCGATATCGCCCTTCAATCGTATGTTTTCTTCGGGTACTCCGGTTTCCTCCCACATTCCAAAAACATGCTAGGTTAATTAGCGACTCCAAATTGTCCATAGGTATGAATGTGAGTGTGAATGGTTGTTTGTCTATATGTGCCCTGTGATTGGCTGGCCACCAGTCCAGGGTGTACCCCGCCTCTTGGGTGAAGACAGCTGGGATAGGCTCCAGCATACACTCTTAAAAATGCTGGGTTGAGCCTGTTGGGTCATTTAATTGGGTCATTTTTATTGAATTGGGTATTCTGAGAACCCAATTCGCTGGGTTATCTCTGTTGGGTGCCAAGTTATTTGCTGCTGGGTTGGGATTTCTATTATGTTAAAATAAAAATAAAAATAAAAATAAAAATAAAAATAAAAATAAAAATAAAAATAAAAATAAAAATAAAAATAAAAATAAAAATAAAAATAAAAATAAAAATAAAAATAAAAATAAAAATAAAAATAAAAATAAAAATAATAAAAATAAAAATAAAAATAAAAATAAATATATATATATGGCATATTGGCAACCCAATTTCCTGGGTTGAAATAACCCAGCAGTGTAGTAAATATGAACCCAGCGTTGGGTCATATGAACAACCCAATTGTTGGGTTAAGATAACCAACCCAACTTGTTGGGTTAAAATAACCCAACGCTAGGTTGGTCCAATATTTAACCAGCGCTGGGTTGGGAAAACCCATATTGGGTTTTTTTAACCCAGCATTTTTAAGAGTGTACCCACTACAATAGCGAGGATGAACGGCATAGAAAATACATGAATGGATATTTATAAACCTCTCGGTTTGAATCTTTATTTGTACAAAAAACATGTTACACAATAAAAGCGGACATTGGACATTTATTTTGACAAGGGGTCAGGCTAAAGTGCAGATTCAGGGGCATATTTTACCCGAGGTAACATGTTTTTTTTTGTTGTTTTTTTTTTCTTTCAGCAGCTGGTGAGGGTAGGTGGTGGTAGGTGGTGAAGACACCAGGGATGAGCAACTGTTTAAATGGGGCTGGAGGCAAAAAAAAAAAAAAACACTTCAATCCAAGACAAAGATTTATCTATTTACTTGAAGTCAAACTAGGCAGAACAAATAGGGAAGACACTGACAAACAACACACAGAAGGCCCAAGTTGTGCTTGTCTTGTTAATCCTCGTATGCGCTCACATTTATCCAGCAAACCCGTCGAGAAAATCGCTGTAAGTTTTTTTTTTTTTTTTTTTTTTTAAACCAACTTACATGTCTTTAAATTGAGTCTGTGAATTGTTGTTTTTGTTTTTGTTTTTTTTTTTGCGGTAGGCAAATTTTGGACAAACCTCTGTGTGTGCGCCTAAATACATGTTAGATACCCAATGTTGATTGTTTACTGACAATGTGTGCCTCTTTCAGCCGAATGAAAATGTTTAACATGGCAAAAGATGGCAAGGAATGAGTCAGCAGTAAATTATATCTCTTCTGTGGAAAAAAAAAAAAAAAAAGGAGCTATCATTTTTTCCCGCAATGATAGCTTTTACAAATGGCGTGAGGTCACAATAATCAAGCTCTGACCGTCTGTACGTGATATTTGAACATCTCTTCATTGCGCTGCCATATGCTACCGTCGGCGGTTAAGTTACTGTTTTATGGAACTTTTTAAAACAATCACTTTGATAGAGTCTCGATTTTTTTTTTTTTTACGACACATTGAATATTAATTTTCTTAATTATTTCAATGCCAAAATTAGCATTACGTGCGATATGCTACCGTCGGCACTTAAGTTACTGTTTTATGGAACTTTTTAAAACAATCACTTTGATAGAGTCTCGAAAATTTTTTTTTTTTACGAAACATTGAATCGGATACATGTTTCTTAATTATTTCAATGCCAAAATTAGCATAAACTGCGATATGCTACCGTTGGCAGTTAAGTTACTGTTTTATGGAACTTTTTAAAACAATCAGTTTGATAGAGTCTCGAAAAAAAAAAATTTTACGACACATTGAATCGGATACATGTTTCTTAATTATTTCAATGCCAAAATTAGCATAAGTTGCGATATGCTACCGTCGGCACTTAAGTTACTGTTTTATGGAACTTTTTAAATTTCAAAATTTAAATTTCAAATTTTCTTTTTACGACACACTAAATCGGACACATGTTTCTTAAATATTTCAATGCCAAAATTAGCATTAGCTGCGATATGCTACCGTCGGCACTTAAGTTACTGTTGTATGGAACTTTTTAAAACAATCACTTTGATAGAGTCTCGATTTTTTTTTTTTTTACGACACATTGAATCGGATACATGTTTCTTAATTTTTTCAACGCCAAAATTAGCATAAAAAATTAAGTATCTTGTATAACATAATTTGACAATGGTAATTGGCATGTTTTATTTTGAACATGCATACTGGTTATATTGAAATACGTCACATTTTACAATTCACAGTTCCAAATTTGAACACTTCCTGTATTCGATGTGTACCTTTAACCAATTTTAAAATAGAAACCAAATTGAGATATCATAACTTGAAGAGGCAGTATCACAATATGTTACAATAGAGCTTATTAGAGGCTGTTATATATTGATAACTCATGTTAATTTGACAATAAATAATAAGCTATATTTGTGTGAAAAGCAGACGCAAAACCACACACACACTCCACATATAAAAATAAGTGTGTTTACAAAAGTCCCCCAATTTGTCATCGTGCAACCGGAGTCAACATCAAACCGAAAGATGATTTAATTCTTTATTTGGTTTTCTGTAAGATGTAAAAGTTGAGTATAAAAGTTTTGGTGATATCAAGATACAGTACGTCAATGAGATTTATTAATTTATTAGAATTATTCATATTTGAACATGACCCAACCGGATGTAAATAAATTATTTGCCACCATAGCAGAAATGAGGATACTGAGGTTCTCATTGGGAGTGACCAGGATAGATAGGATCAGGAACGAGTACATCAGAGGAAGATTAAATGTTTATAGGCCTTGGAGATAAAGTCAGAGAGGCCACACTGAGATGATCGGGACATGTCTAGAAGATAGCTAGTCAATATATTGGTTGAAGGATGTTGCCAGGTAGAGTTGCCAAGTCGGAGATGTAGAAACGGAGGTGATGAGGGTAGTTGGTGTGAGAGAAACAGATGTAAAAGATTGATATAAGAAATAAGAAGATGTGCTACCATACTTTTGTAGTTCTTGAACTGTTTACAAGTGTACAAGTACGGGTGGCCAGATGTTCTTGAGAACTCTTAAAGTTTTTTTTTTTAAGAGTTTCTGGACCTAGTATTGATCTCGAAACCTTTATAATACATAACAACTACGCAGCCTGTGATAAGCGAAGTAAAGTGGACATGAATTTCCACTTGGAGTCACTCCAGTATCAAAGGAATTCTCCATAATGGTGCACCAAAGTCCACTTCTTCCATTGGTGCCAATGAAGGAGTGTGCTAAACTTGAGCAAGGATCAAAGCGCTCACGCTAGCCAATCATGCCACATTTTTTAGTGTGAAGCGGGGGGTCCCAAGCATGGTATGATTGGCTGTGTTGCAATATTTCGGAAGGCTTTTTTTGTTTTGTTTTTAAAAGATATTTTTTATTCAGTATGAAAATGCGACACAAGCTGTCTGCGACTGCCGTGGTTTTTTTTACCGGGGACATTCTCTTTTCATGCACGACATAAAAAGGAAATAAGAAGTTGAACCGCAGTGCCGGTTGCAGCTTTTGAAGACAATATGACATCCCGTTATTGTTTTTGCGCTGCTTTGTCTGTGTTACAAATAGAATTACGTGTCACATAGCTGAGCGGCTGCTTTGTGCAATCATTAGTGGAGCCGAATTTACCTGAGGTAGAAATGGATTCCATGCGTAAAGCACATCTTTGTTTTTCCATCGTGCTGTCCTTTTTTTTTTTTTTTTTTAACGTATCGGAGCACAATAATTACCCAAGACAGCGACACCGTTCCCGCTTGTGAAAAGTTGACAAGAGTTTAACTTGCACTTTGATAAGAACTTCTTGTGTGGATTTACCAGCCATACGTTTGTTAGTGAAGGAATACGGAAAAAAAAGATGGCAGGCACGAGGAGGGTGGTGGGGGGTGGGTGGGTCCACCTCCAGCTCAATGAGCCATGACGCTTTAATTGCCTGACATTCTGTCAGAGCACACCCCCCCCCCCCTCCCTTTCCGAAGATTCAGAGAGAAATGGAGATCATGAAAGTCCAAAGTAGCGATAAAGCCACCACAGACTGTCGGACGCGGAGGCGTATTGTAGATAAGGAGCAAAGTGTTGCATTTTGCTTTGGTTGTTTTTAAAGGACTTCATATTACAATTGAATGCATCACATAATCAGTTTCACAGTTCCACATGTCCGAAAGGAGTAGGAAGAAGCAAAGCTTATTAAATCCTACCCCTCCATCTGGTACTTTTACAATCAGTAACTGTTACATTTGTTCACTTCCTGCTTTCCGAATATGATTTAAGTTTTTTTTTGTTATTTTTTTATTTTTAAATTTTATGATTTTTTTTTTTTAACTTTAAAATTTTTTATTAAAAAAAACAGTTCCACATGTCCAAAAGGAGTAGGAAGAAGCAAAGCTTATTAAATCCTACCCCTCCATCTGGTACTTTTACAATCACTAACTGTTACATTTGTTCACTTCCTGCTTTCCGAATATGATTTAAGTTTTTTTTTTGTTTTTTGTTATTTTTTTAATTTTTTAAATTTTATTATTTTTTTATTTTTTTAACTTTAAAATTTTTTATTAAAAAAAAACAGTTCCACATGTCCAAAAGGAGTAGGAAGAAGCAAAGCTTATTAAATCCTACCCCTCCATCTGGTACTTTTACAATCAGTAACTGTGACATTTGTTCACTTCCTGCTTTCCGAATATGATTTAAGTTTTTTTTTTGTTTTTTGTTATTTTTAAATTTTATTAATTTTTTATTTTTTTAACTTTAAATTTTTTTATTAAAAAAAAAAACAGTTCCACATGTCCAAAAGGAGTAGGAAGAAGCAAAGCTTATTAAATCCTACCCCTCCATCTGGTACTTTTACAATCAGTAACTGTTACATTTGTTCACTTCCTGCTTTCCGAATATGATTTAAGTTTTTTTTGTTTTTTGTTATTTTTTTATTTTTAAATTTTATTAATTTTTTATTTTTTTTAACTTTAAAATTTTTTATTATTATTTATTACATTTGTTCACTTCCTGTTTTCCTAATATAATTTACATTTGTAAAAAATATTATTATTTGTTTATTATTTTATTTATGTATATATATTTTTATTTATTCACGGTGTCATCTTACATTAAATTCATCACACAGCAACTTATATTTGTTCACTTCCTGCTTTCCTAATATAGTTGAAGTTATTTTTTGTCATGTATGAAGTACAAAGTGGTACCGATGATGTCATTGTATGGTCATATCACGTCGTACTTCAGTATGTGACAAAAAAAAAAAAAAAAAATTAAAAAAATTAAAAAATTTAAATATATTAACTATATTATAATGTTATGTGAGACACACAAGCACCAGATTTGATCACTGGAACAACAGGCATGTTTGAATTATCTCACAACCGGCAGAATAAACCCGAATAAAATTTTCTATTAAAAACACGCTGAGCTGAAACTCAACTCTGAACCCCTGATGTCACTTCCTGTCCGCCTCTCTTTGAGGTCCCAAAGGGGAACACATTCATAGACACGCACTTATGTCTTATATAGCTAATTTACTTATATTTTGTGTAGTATATTGGGTATGTAACCATAGAGTATGTGACTATAGATATGTTATTTCATGTTTAAAGGGCTCTATTAATAGAAAATAAAACATATTTAGAAGGTTTTAAATAAGTTTTCTAAGGTCTAACCATGAAAATATTTCATATCTAAATAAGGAATCCTACTTAGCAGAAATGGACTCATCACAGCCAGATCCGAAACTAATGAACTGCGATAAACAAGGGATTGCTGTGCTCTAGTTTTATTCCAATTATACTAAAGGTTAATTTTTTGGGGGGCGCTTCCTGGAGGCCAGTCAGGCAGCGCCCTTAGCATCTGCCTGTATTGCCAGCCTGTTACGATGGTGGTGATGAGCTGTCAAGTGCTGGACCCCCCCAGTATGCAGAGAGAGACTCAATGTACAGGAAAAAAAAAAAAAAGTATTTTAATTAAGCACGGGAAGGCACAGTTACAGTTACAGTCTACATGCGCCGCTATAATCAACCAGAATAGTCAATGGGGGCATGCCCAGTAAAACGTAAACACCAATATCACGTGATTCCGACTTCCTGGAGTTTTTCTTTCCCTTGTTGGAATAACTCCATATTGCCAGTTTTTCCTTTGTCCAGTCTTGAAATTTATCAGGTTTTCAAAAAAAAAAAAAAAAAAAATTATTAAAAACTGGAAAAAAAATCAATAAATCTTCAACGCTTTTGCTTCTGCTATACCAGAGGTGGGCAAATATTTTGACTCGTGGGCCGCATCAAGTTAACAAAATTGTTCGGGGGGCGAGAACATATATTTAACAAACACACACACTATTTTATGCTTATAATTTTCTTTTAATTATTTGTCAAATTTTATCTGTGAAAGTGTTATATATATATTTTTTTCACTAAATAAAACATCCGACTTGCAAGTCATGTTGCCAGTTTGTATGTTAAAAGTTGAAAATACTTAAAAAGCAACTGGAGGGCCGGATTCAAGCGCTTGGTGGGCCGCATGTGGCCCCCGGGCCGTAGTTTGCCCACCCCTGTGCTATACCCTACACTTTTTCAGTACTTTGGTTCCGGTTTTCCACACCAAAATATCTGATAAAACATTCCACTGTTCTCAAATATCTTAATTTTTATTTTTCTATACACAAAATAAAATAAAAAAAATAAACAAATTAAGAATAAAGACAATAAATCAATCAATCAGTAATAAATAAGTAAAATAATAATAAAACAGCAAATAATAAAAACGTAAGAAACCACATACAGTTGATAGAGAAATTATTTTTTTCAGATTCAAATGTACAGTATTAACAGTTATTTCACCTTTAACATGAACATTAATGAAACTTAATAATTTGACCCAATTAGCAAGTTAGCATCGTACTTTAACTTCAACATAACAACAACAACAACATGTTTGATGAGATGCTTTATCTTGACGTTGTATTTTTTCCGTTTTATTCCAAATCATTTCCTGCATTTATTTGTACCCAGCGTCATAAGCCTTTAGCTTCATTGCTAATCCAAAGCAAAACAGGAGCGGGGTAACAGGGTAGGGTAACAGTATGGGCGGAGGCAAAATCATGTTAATTGTGTCCGGTGTGCACACGGCTTTAAGCTGTCATTTCAACATTAAACTTTGGTATCAAGGTGCGGGGCCTCAAACTAGCGGCTCGTGGGCCGCATTTGGCCCGTGGGCCGCAAGTTTGAGACCCCTGCGCTAAAAGAATGCACACGGGAACACAAAGGTTACATTCTTTCCGTTTGAGCAAATATTTGGGTCCATGTAAACGTGGCTTGGATGGAAAGAATGAGACGGAATTGGGTAGTTGGTACGAAGCGGGTAAGCTAAAGTGACTGAAATACTATATAAAAAAAAATCCCACCTCTCGGTGACTTTGGGGACAGTTTGAAGAATGTCTTAGCTTCATATTAGCGTCCTTGCTGTTATTAGCCGCAACGTCTCGCTGTTTAATATTTAGCAGCTGGATGCAAGCTGCAGGAGTGAGTTCACAGCAGATGTGCACGGTATTTCAAATATGACCTCAAACACCTCCATCAATGTAGAAAAAAAAAAAAAAAAAAGAAAAACGTACTTGCATCATTAACAAGACTTCTATATTTTTCAAAAATGATGAAGGTCAACTTTGACGAACTTCTGCACACTTTTTTTTTTTTTACAAAAGAAACGCCGCTTATTCCGATGCTATTTTCAGCATGCACTTATGCGTATATATCACAAGTTCTGCAATCTCCTCTCTGAATGCAGACTGATTATTCATGAGCAGCGTCCCGCCTGCTTCGATTGGCCGCACCGTTAGAGCAGATGCTGGCCGCGCGGTTCTGTCAGGACGGGTCACCTCCTGATTTGTTGGCTTCTGTAAGGAGTCCGTGCTATTACTAATGTTGGACGGGGGTAATTCCAGAATAGACGGGGTTAATTGACGGGACGTCCTCGGTACATGAGGTCAGGCGGGCATATGGTCGGCCATCATTGATGTGTTGCTGACTTTGGATTAAATAAACGATCCAAAATCAGAATCTGTTGCTCTATGTGATATACGATTAGTTACTAGGGTTCAATTCCACCCTCGGCCATCTCTGTGTGGAGTTTGCATGTTCTCCCCGTGCATGCGTGGGTCTTCTCCGGGTACTCCGGTTTCCTCCCACATTCCAAAAACATGCTAGGTTAATTAGCCACTCCAAATTGAAATATTATTAGAGACCTCTCGACATGAAATAACACCCCTATAGTCAGCATTAGTATAGTATAGCATTTCAGTATGTGGAATCAAACTATGGAATGGATTGAGTAAGGAAATCAAACAATGTACAACGATGAGCCAATTCAAGAAACAATACAAGCAGTTGATGTTTGCTAAATACAAGGATGAAGAGTCTTGAAAATTAAAATAAATAAATAAATAAATACATTTTTTAAATAAAAAAAAAACTTAAACTATATTAGGAAAGCAGGAAGTGAACAAATGTAACAGTGCTCATATCACCTTGTACTTTGGTACGGGACAAAAAAAAATTAAAAAAAACCTTAAACCATATTATGAAAGCAGGAAGTGAACAAATGTAACAGTTACTGATTGTAAAAGTACCAGATGGAGGGGTAGGATTTAATAAGCTTTGCTTCTTCCTACTCCTTTTGGACATGTGGAACTGGGAACTGATTATGTGATGCATTCAATTGTAATCTGATGCATGTTCAAATGAAATAAATAAAAAATAAAAAATAAATAAAAAATAAATAATTTTTTTATTTAAAATTTAAAATTTAAAAAAATATTTAAAAAATGTTAAATAAAAAAAACTTAAACTATATTAGGAAAGCAGGAAGTGAACAAATGTAACAGTGCTCATATCACCTCGTACTTTGGTATGGGACAAAAAATAAATAAATAAATAAATAAAACCTTAAACCACATTATGAAAGCAGGAAGTGAACAAATGTAACAGTTACTGATTGTAAAAGTACCAGATGGAGGGGTAGGATTTAATAAGCTTTGCTTCTTCCTACTCCTTTTGGACATGTGGAACTGTGAACTGATTATGTGATGCGTTCAATTGTAATCTGATGCATGTTCAAATGAAATCAAACCATTACCATTACCAGATTAAGTGGCATCCTTTGAGATTAAAATGACACATTCCAAGACAAAATGATTCCTATAGTAAAGCATTCCAGGCCAAAGAAGACTGGTCATAATCAATCAGTCACTTTTCAAGCAATTGAGGAAAAATGTGTTGCAATAACGAGCTGCAACTAGCGGAGATGTCGTTAATTCCGTCTAAACTTGTGACAACATGACGTCAACCGCAGGAAGTTGGGCGTAATTATTCCCTGAAACCGGAGTTCAGATCATTTAGAGATCCTTTTCCAAATTAAAATCCTATTTAAAAAAAAAAAAAAGACAATGAATTGCTTAATTTAGCATTCATTTCCCCATCCAGCAAATACGCTCAAATGCTCATCCCTATTTAGAAGAGTAGAAATATGTGGAGGCTTACGCTGTGTTGCATCGTGTTCCAAATAATCCTCTGGTTTGCAGCATAGACACAGGAAGGGGGGGAAAAAAGTCTTCATTAATTCAGTGTAGGTGGACAAATTAGTTTGTACAAAGTCGGGAAAAAAGGCAAGCGCCAAGAGAAAAACATCAAAAAATTGGGTGAAGGATATGCAGAAACATAATTAGTATTAGACCAAACACATTGATTTTTTTTTTTTTTTTTTTTTTGAAGGTGCACAAAAACACAAATGTTAAAAATCATTCATGCATGGTGTAAATTACCTTAATTTAAACTGACATAAAGTCTCGTATCGACCCAAATATACACCATTAAAAAAGACAAATATTTATACATGCAAACCGAGGTGCTGGTACTCGTGTAAAGAGAATATTTTTATTCGTATATGTGTTTTTTTTAAGTCAATTACTTCTTCATATTCAATTTTGTATCGGATTTATATTGAGTGTTGAACCACATTAAGCCAGTTCATGCTTGGAAAATAATAATAATAATAATAACTAAAAGGCATTCAAATTCATGGACTTTCATAGGCGCCCCCCCCCCCGGGGGGGTCAAGAGGTTTCATTTTCGTGCACCATGCCAACATGTACTCAACATGCAATTAGACTCTTGAATACGCTTATATGCAGTACATTTTGTTGTATTCTCTTGTTCAGTACAGTACAGTATGAATTAATAAATATTATCAGTTTATAAAGTATGTCAAATTGGCGGGGGGAATCGGGGGGTCACTGCTTTATTATTATTTATTCATTAAAGAGTTTTTAAACAAATACTCAGTTATGATATCATAATTCAAAATAATAATTCCGAACTATGGCTGTGTTCGAAACCGCATACTAACTACTACATACTTCCATACTTAAACTCTTTAAAAAAAATCACTTTATTGAGATTTGTTTTATAAATCAGGCGAAAAAGTGGCCGTTTAGATCCCGAGTGTGCTATTTATTTGACAACAGGGGTGGGCAAACTACGGCCCGGGGGCCACATGCGGCCCACCAAGCGCTTGAATCCGGCCCTCCTGTTGCTTTTTAAGTATTTTAAACTTTTAACATACAAACTGGCAACATGACTTGCAAGTCGGATGTTTTATTTAGTAAAAAAAAAAACATATAACACTTTTAAAGATAACATTTGACAAATAATTCAAGGAAAATTATAAGAATAAAATAGTGTGTGTGTTTGTTAAATATATGTTCTAGCCCCCCGGACAATTTTGTTAACTTGATGCGGCCCACAAGTCAAAATATTTGCCCACCTCTGGTTTGCAATTTCGTTCGGACGAATGCTGCAAAATTTAAGCTAGCTGAAATGGGCAACGCACTTCTGGTTATTTTCACAAATTTTGATTATTGTTGTTATTTTTCACAATGCTTTTACTTTGAAATCAAGAAACTAACCAACTCGCAATATATCCTGCTTGACTGGCTCAGTGTTCAGACAACGTTTTTTTTTTTTGGGGGGGGGGGGGGGGGGGGGTTTGCGTTGACGTCACGTCGCATTGCATCCTGGGTAATTTGAGTGTGAATAGTGTTAAATATATGTTCTGCCCCCCCCCCCGACAATTTTGTTAACTTGATGCGGCCCACGAGTCAAAATATTTGCCCACCTCTGGTTTACAATTTCGTTCGGACAAATGCTGCAAAATTTAAGCTAGCTGAAATGGGCAACGCACTTCTGGTTATTTTCACAAAATTTTATTATTTTTGTTATTTTTCACAATGCTTTTACTTTGAAATCAAGAAACGAACCAACTCGCAATATATCCTGCTTGACTGGCTCAGTGTTCAGACAACGTTTTTTTTTTTTTTTTTCGTGTTGACGTCACGTCACATTGCATCCTGGGTAATTTGAGTGTGAATAGTGTTAAATATATGTTCTGCCCCCCCGACAATTTTGTTAACTTGATGCGGCCCACGAGTCAAAATATTTGCCCACCTCTGGTTTACAATTTTATTCGGACGAATGCTGCAAAATTTAAGCTAGCTGAAATGGGCAACGCACTTCTGGTTATTTTCACAAATTTTTATTATTTTTGTTATTTTTCACAATGCTTTTACTTTGAAATCAAGAAACGAACCAACTCGCAATATATCCTGCTTGACTGACTCAGTGTTCAGCCAACGTTTTTTTTTTGGTTTTTTTTCGCGTTGACGTCACGTCACATTGCATCCTGGGTAATTTGAGTGTGAATAGTGTTAAATATATGTTCTGCCCCCCCCGAACAATTTTGTTTATTTTTTTTTATTTTTTTCATTTTATTTTTTTTTTAATTTTTTTTTAAATTTTTATTATTTTTGTTATTTTTCACACTGCTTTTACTTTGAAAACAAGAAACGAACCAACTCGCATCCTGGGTAATTTGAGTGTGAGTAGTCAACATACTCAACATTTCTGGCGAATGCAGTATGCATCCGGGAACGTCTCGCATACTCAAAAATGGTTGACACACTGCATACTCAAAGAGTTAGTATGAGTAGTAGTTAAGTATGCGGTTTTCGGACTCAGCTATTGATTGCTGAAAAAGTGATCGGATCAATTGGATTTTTATAGCGAGACTAACGCCACCAATTTAAAGGGCAAGAGATGCACAAATGCGTCATGGCTGCAGAAGTATTTATCCCACGACGAGAACGACGCTTCGACTCGACTCGGCTGTCAGCAAATAACCTTTATTCCGATGCAGCATTTTAGCCCTCAAGGTCATTTGAGATGGAAATACACGTATCACGATCCAATCCCACAAACATGAAGCCAAATCTGATATAAAATAAAGGCTTGCTTTTCAGCAAACAATGGCCGTGGTCGACCTCAGAAAAGCCCGGTCTGTTTGCCAAGTACGCAGACAGGCAGGATGAAGGGCACATGTCGGGGGGCGCCCATTTCACTCAGTCGTCTGTCTGCGATGTTGATTCATT
This sequence comes from Doryrhamphus excisus, assembly GCF_030265055.1. Classification (NCBI taxonomy): domain Eukaryota; kingdom Metazoa; phylum Chordata; class Actinopteri; order Syngnathiformes; family Syngnathidae; genus Doryrhamphus; species Doryrhamphus excisus. The sequence continues at coordinate 19,874,834 of NC_080474.1, forward strand.
AACAAACAACATCGATAGATGCGCCTCAATGGAATGAATTTCCCGTCCGCGCGGGGGGGGGGGGCTGACGATAGCAAATCACCAGCTTTAATCAACAGTGTCAAGTCAAGTCAAGACAAATGGTGTTTACGCTTAGCCAGAAAACGGTGCTATTTGATGCCCTTACCAGTCTGTCTAGGCTTGTGCCAGCTGCCGTGGTGGGACGCTCGTCTGGATTGTACGGCCTGAAGCGGGCGTTGAACACATCCGGAACGCCACGGGTAGACCTACTCATTCCTGAGGGTTTTGGCTGGCCACAACCTTGAAAAACCTGCAATTACAAAAAAAACATGGGCACTTGACTCTTGGGGTCTGAAATGACTTTGGAGGGAGGAAACACGGGAAAAAAAAAAACATGTTTTGTTAGCGTTGTTGCTATTCGTTGAACAACAGACTGCTGGTAAAATGGGCCGCTTCGTGTCATGCGGAGTCGACCACGGTGATGCTGTAAGGTGATTCAGCTGGACTCTGACCAATGTGGTATTTAACTTTACAGCTTTTGAAAAAACACTACATACAGTACTGTATACAATAAAAAAAAACTTTCTTGTATGAGACAGCGCAATAAAAGTGGAGTCTACATTTTTAAACATTTTTTGCTTCTGGCAGCAATTTAGTGGGTTCAGGAAAACACAATAAAAGCCATGAAATACTGTAAAACCGGCTTTACACGTTCCCAGCACCAATGTAGTACCGATATGTACCGTTTTTCCATACATGGATTTTCAAGCGGCTCTGAATATCATAACATATATAACAACTCGTATGCCCAAAATAACGCAAAAATCAACAATAATACATACGCTGCCGCTCAAAAGTTTGGGATCACTTGGAATTTTTTTTAGCCAATCTGAGATATGGCTTGTTTTTTTTTTAAGTCCAGCATCCTAAAGTCACCGCTTCACTCTTGATACCGAGACTGGTGTTTGGTATCTTTGGCATCTTTGTCTTAAACTACACACTCTGAGATATTTGTCTTCTTGCACGGTTGCGCATCGTTTTTATGTCCTTGTTAGACCCGGTTTGTGCTGCTCCCTGAAGGGAGTAGTTAACAACATGATTAACTTGGATTAGCAACCATTGATGCAGAGGACTGACAGTTGTTGTTAGTAAGCCTCTATGCAAAAATGTACATCCTTCTTTGAAAATCATCTGATTCATTTTAATTGTTTGTGAAATGCATGAAAATGTGTTTTTTCTTTGGAAAACAAAGAAATTTGCAAGTGATCCCAAACTTTCGAGCGGTAGTGTATGTAAGACAAATATTAAAGGTCCCATATTAGACTATTATTCAACAATTTCAAATAAATATCAGAGATCAAACATGAGTGTAATTTGTGCGCATCGTTTTTCTATCCTTGTTAGACCCGGTTTGTGCTGCTCTCTGAAGGGAGTAGTTAACAACATGATTAACTTTGATTAGCAACCATACCAAAAGATTGATACATCATTCTTTGAAAATCATCTGATTAATTTTAATTGTTTGTGAAATGGAAAAAGTTTTGTGAAATCCATGAAAATATGTTTTTCTTTGGAAAACAAATAAATTTGCAAGTGATCCCAAACTTTCGAGCGGTAGTGTATGTAAGACAAATATTAAAGGTCCCATATTAGACTATTATTCAACAATTTCAAATAAATATCAGAGATCAAACATTAGTGTAATTTGTGCGCATCGTTTTTCTATCCTTGTTAGACCCAGTTTGTGCTGCTCTCTGAAGGGAGTAGTTAACAACATGATTAACTTGGATTAGCAACCATACCAAAAGATTGATACATCATTTTTTGAAAATAATCTGATTAATTTTAATTGTTTGTGAAATGGAAAAAAAATTTTTTGAAATGCATGAAAATGTGTTTTTTTTTTTTTTGGAAAACAAATAAATTTGCAAGTGATCCCAAACTTTTGAGCGGTAGTGTAAGTAAGACAAATATTAAAGGTCCCATATTAGACTATTATTCAACAATTTGAAATAAATATCCGAGATCAAACATTAGTGTAATTTGTGCGCATCGTTTTTCTGTCCTTGTTAGACCCAGTTTGTGCTGCTCTCTGAAGGGAGTAGTTAACAACACAATGTAGCAAAGCCTGTTTTGGTTACATTTGTTCACTTCCTGCTTTCCTAGTTTACGTTTTTTTTAAATGTTTTAAATTTTTTAAATTTTTGTAATTTAAAAATTTTTGTAATTTTTTAATACAGTTTTTTTTTAATTTTATTGTTGGATTTTGTTTACTTTTGCTGGAGTTTCTGCCCTAATTTAGGTGTTGCAATGAGTCAGTGCGTACATATAACATCTGACTCACGGTGTCATCTTAGAAAATGACACTAAACTCATCACATAGCAACTTAACACTCAAAAGATGTAGCCGACAAATATACAAACATGTACCAATATGAGTGTAAAAATAGAAAAAAGCAGCTCTTAAGGTTTTCCCATACTGCAGTGCGTCTGAGCAACCATTCATTGGGCCACTGCAATGACGTCAGCCTCCCTCTGGGTTCCTCTGGTGGCAGCCACCATTTTCTATGAGGCTTGTTAATCAATGAAATGCTTTGCTAAAATGGACATCATGGACTCCTGCGCACCACAATATACAATTTTATTACGTGGACATGTGCGGGTTATATATGTAGAAATCCCAGGACGAAGCCCAAGTGGCGAACAGAAAACACGCATTGACTTATTGACATCTTTGATTTTAATCCTGGGATAGGCTCCAGCTGAACCATAACCGTAATGATGATAGAAAATGGAAAAAACGGATGTCAATCTGTACAGGAAACTCTTTTTACTTCTCGTATAAACGCACCCTAAGATTATCCAACCAAGCGAACATGTGATTTCCATCCAAAAGTCCTAAACTTGGACTTAATAAGAATGTGTTAAATTACACAGGAGTAACTCTCAGCAATTTACCGGTGCATGGGGGTAAAGCGTTGAAACTTCCGACATACCTTGTAGGAGACCTGGGCACTGTTATCTTGCATATTCATGATGGCCTCTGAGATCTTCACATCAATGGGCTCCATGACGGATTCAATATTGAAAGGACCCTCCAGCCTCTGAGCCACCAGCAGCATGGCATCTGGCATGAAAAAAAAAAACACAGAAATAAGTGGAATTGCAGTTTAAAGAAATTTGATTTAAACTGAAATGTTAACACGGAATGATATAATAACTAAAAAAAATGGAGCATTTCCCAGATATAAAGACATCAAACGGCAATATCTTAGCGGCAGATGTCTACTTTTCCCAGGATGTGTCTACTTTTTGCAAATGAAAAAAAAAACAACATTTTGGGCAGATTTTCAAATCGCAGACAATCATCATGTGACTCGGAGTTTTCTCTATTACAGGAGTAGGGAACGTATGACTCGGCGAGAGGCGGGGTACACCCTGGACTGGATGCTAGCCAATCACAGGGCACATATAGACAAACAACCATTCACACTCACATTCATACCTATGGACAATTTGGTAATGGTAATGGTTTTATTTCATTTGAACATGCATCAGATTACAATTGAATGCATCACATAATCAGTTCACAGTTCCACATGTCCAAAAGGAGTAGGAAGAAGCAAAGCTTATTAAATCCTACCCCTCCATCTGGTACTTTTACAATCAGTAACTGTTACATTTGTTCACTTCCTGCTTTCCTAATGTAATTTTCATTCATTCATTCATTCATTTTCTAACACTTATCCTCACAAGGGTCGTGGGGGTGCTGGAGCCTATCCCAGCTGTCTTCGGGCAAGAGGCCGGGTACACCCTGGACTGGTGGCCAGCCAATCACAGGGCAAATTTATTTTTTTTTTTCAACTTTATTTTATTAATTTTATAATTTTTTATAATTTTTTATATTTTTTTAATTTTAATTTTAATTTTAATTTTAATTTTAATTTTAATTTTAATTTTAATTTTAATTTTAATTTTAATTTTAATTTTAATTTTAATTTTAATTTTAATTTTAATTTTAATTTTAATTTTAATTTTAATTTTAATTTTTTTAACTGTTACATTTGTTCACTTCCTGCTTTCCTAATATAGTTTAAGGTTTTTTTTTTTTTATTTTAATTTTTTGTCACGTACCAAATTACGAGGTGATATGAGCAGCCAATGCCATAAAGCAGGGGTGTCAAACTCCCTTTGGTCTGCGGGCCGAATACAGCTTAATTTGAGATCAAGCGGGCCGGACCAGTAAACTCATTGCAAAATTACATAGAACTAACAATAAGCCCACTTTTTTCCTTTGTATTAGTCACTAATACTACAAATTTGTGCAAAGAATGAGTAAATTATCAAAATGTTTATTAACAGAATTTTCCTTTTACATTATGAACAATATATTATAAACAAGAGAATAACATAAGAACATAAATAAAGTATGTGCAATTTTAACAACACTTTTACACAGTTAAACATATATTAAAGTGTGTTGTACATAAAACTGATCACAGAATTAGTAACAATGTTCCAAAAACATTTATACCAGCCTTGTGGAACTTAAAAACACTGTTTTTCAACATCTGGAAAGCAATTTGAACAAATGAATAACTTTCACTGGTGAGCGAAAAACTGCAAAATCTGTTTCGAGTTCGCTAAAAACCTGAAATCTTTTCTCAAACTCCATCAACAGCCCTGAAATCTTCTTTGTACCGTTTCACGTCAGAATTAACGCTTGCTGCGCACATATCTTTTAAACAGGGAAAATGCGCCCCCTAGCGGATAATACAAGAACTACAATTTTTAAATTAAATTCATATTTTTTTTTATACAATGCAGCTTTCTTCCCCGGGCCGTACCAAACCACCAGACGGGCCGGATCCGGCCCGCGGGCCGTATGTTTGACACCCCTGCCATAAAGGGTACCATAGTAACTGTTAATATAGTGATTATATATAGCACATCATGACTGGTTCGAGACTCTTCATCCTTGGAGTCGCTAATTAACCTAGCATGTTTTTGGAATGTGGGAGGAAACCGGAATACCCGGAGAAAACCCACGCATGCACAGGGAGAACATGCAAACTCCACACAGAGACTGCCGAGGGTGGATTTGAACTTGGGTCTCCTAGCTGCTAACCACTTGTCCATCGTGCAACCTAAACAATACATAATAAATGCAAATATGCCATTTACATCTTCATTTTTGTAATAAAAACCACAAATAACAGAATTAAAAACATTGCCATTTGCCTCCTTTCACACACACACACACACACACACACAATAATAAGCCACAGACGCTTTTCAGGACAAATTAATTTTTTATGCCGATTGACCTGTTCACGCTAAGCAAATGTGTTTTGGCTGCATGCAAAAAAAAAAAAAAATCACTTTTGAGTCATTGATTTAATGAAAAAGCCAACCACCTCGTCGAACCAGCTGCAGGTGCTACAAGAAGGTCAACGCCTCATTAATGTCATTGTGTGGACTCCAGCCAGAGCTCCTTTTGAACACTCCACGCTCGCCATGACTGTCTATTTTATTTTCTGCGCTTCAAGTCAGAAAACCACCTTTTAGAAACAGTTTCAATTGTGTTATATTAAGAACACATACATTCCCGAGGCGAAAAGAACAAAAAAAAAAAAAAAGTTTCAGTGAGGTACAAGCTGGCAAACTTGGGGGTAAATAATCTCATGTTGCATTCACTGAACTCTTAGTTTCATTTCAGTGCGATACATCCACAAATTCAATATGTCCCTTGGTACAGTTTTACAATCAAGCTGCTAAAATCTGAAAATGATCATCTTTTTAATGTGCACTAAACCCCATCGGGTATGTATGCCGATGCAGTACTACGTCTCAAGTGGTACTTCCAACTAAACGCAACTAACTAAAAATGGAGCGTTTCGCAGCGATGAAGACTTCAAATAACAATATCTTAGCACCAGATGTCTACTTTTCCCAGGATATGTTTGAGGAATAAGGAAAAAAAAAAAAAACGTCTTGTTGGGATTTTAAAATAGTCTAAAATGTCCTTCCTTCAGTCTGCATGCACATGTCAGTCAAATATGTAAGGGACTTAAACAGGAGCATCATTATCTGCAGTGCTACAGTTGGAGTTTTTTGTGTGAGACACAAAAACCTATCTATGAAGGGTTGGTGGTGGTGTGGCTCAAGTGGTAGGAGGTTGTCGGTTCAATCCTCAGTCCTGCAATGATCATGTCGAAGTACCCTTGAGCAAGATACAGAACCCCCAGTTGCATCAGTAGGTAATTGTGCTACATATACAAGTGAAAGGCTATTTACCATGAAGGTAAACCTCAGGGTCGCGGGTATGCTGAAGCCTTTCCCAGGCGGGGTACACCCTGGATTGGTCGCCAGCCAATCACAGGGCACATATAGGCAAACAACCATTCACACTCACATTCATAGCTATGGACAATTTGGAGTTGCCAATTAACCTAGCATGACAAAGACACAACGTGGCCGTGAGATGAATACGGACACCACCTTTGTGTTTTTGCCAGGAGTTATTTATTGAATTGAATACTGTTTCCCACCTCAAGTGTCTGCTTTTCTTTTCATCACATGCTGAAAATAACACAAAATGGAGCCAAAGAATGTTTCAAGTGAGAAAAACCAATACTGAATTGAAGAAATGACTTCTGGCAAAACATGGCGACTGTGTCTATTGTTGTCTCGCTGTGACATCGCCGTCTTTGTCAACAATCACGTCTTCAGTCAAGGGAAAAGGAACCTTAAATGATCATTTATCACTTCTTTCCTGATATATGTGCTTATATAAACACACATTTTGCGTTAACATTGTTGTGGCATAACTGTGTCAGTTAGCAAAGACCTACAAAGTCAACTGCTGATGACATCATCGACATGTGTTTCAATGTACAGTATTAGAAAGCTGCTAACAAAACAAAACATTTTGTGATAAAAACACACTAAGAACACAGTTGGACTCATGCAATGTATTACTAACACAGGGGTCGGCAACCTTTACTATGAAAAAAAACATTTTACCCCCTTGCCCACATGTACAGTATTAGCAAGCTGCTAACAAAACAAAACATTTTGTGATAAAAACACACTAAGAACACAGTTGGACTCATGCAATGTATTACTAACACAGGGGTCAGCAACCTTTACTATGAAAAAAGCAATTTTACCCCCTTGCCCACATGTTCAGTATTAGCAAGCTGCTAACAAAACAAAACATTTTGTATGAAAACACACATTGGACTCATGCCGTGTATTACTAACACAGGGGTCGGCAACCTTTACTATGAAAAAAGCAATTTTACCCCCTTGCCCACATGTACAGTATTAGTGAGCTGCTAACAAAACAAAACATTTTGTGATACAAACATACTAAGATCACAGTTGGACTCATGTAATGTATTACTAACACAGGGGTCGGCAACCTTTACTATGAAAAAAGCTGAATAGTGTCATGCACCACCCCGGATAGGCTCCAGCTTCCATTTGAGTCATTATAGTAACATATGTGAGCACTGCTGTCCCTGCTGTTCAGATCAGCTCCTGTTCCATTTACTTGTCAATTATGTGCATGCCTTAAAAAAAAAACCCACTTGTGTTTATTGACACTGTGGATGGGAATAAGCTTGTGATGCGCCTGTGAGAGTGTAATACAGGGCCGGCGTCGCTGCCAAATGGTTTTCTGAAGTATCACTTCAGTGGCGCTGCAGCGTGAAGTCTGTAAGTGTAAACGACACCTTCATCAGGAGAGCAAAAAATTATGAGCTCGCCCGATGATGACGAGTCGTCACCATGTGTTTATTGACGCTGACCTTCGCTGTGCTTTGTTTGAACATCTGTTGACACCGACATTCGGCTTTAGCTTCAACTGATTTGCATGGAAATGTGTCTTTGGTTTGGGTGCTCGCGGTATGAAATAATTATAAATATCTAGCATCAATGCAAAAACTAGTAAAGAGCATTTCGTGGCAATTTAGGTCAAAGGAGACAATTGGGAAGATATTATGCTAAGTAAAGAAGAATAAAGATAATTATGACCGATGATGCTTGCTAAAACAGACAGAACTATTTCAATGACATAGTAAAGGTTGCCGACCCCTGTGTTAGTAATACATTGCATGAGTCCAACTGTGTTCTTAGTGTGTTTTTATCACAAAATTTTGTTTTGTTAGCAGCTTGCTAATACTGTACATGTGGGCAAGGGGGTAAAATTGCTTTTTTTCATAGTAAAGGTTGCCGACCCCTGTGTTAGTAATACACGGCATGAGTCCAAAGTGTGTTTTCATCACAAAATGTTTTGTTTTGTTAGCAGCTTGCTAATACTGTACATGTGGGCAAGGGGGTAAAATTGCTTTTTTTCATAGTAAAGGTTCCCGACCCCTGTGTTAGTAATACACGGCATGAGTCCAATGTGTGTTTTCATCACAAAATGTTTTGTTTTGTTAGCAGCTTGCTAATACTGAACATGTGGGCAAGGGGTAAAATTGCTTTTTTTCATAGTAAAGGTTGCCGACCCCTGTGTTAGTAATACATGGCATGAGTCCAATGTGTTTTTTCATCACAAAATGTTTTGTTTTGTTAGCAGCTTGCTAATACTGAACATGTGGGCAAGGGGGTAAAATTGCTTTTTTTCATAGTAAAGGTTGCCGACCCGTGTTAGTAATACACGACATGAGTCCAATGTGTGTTTTCATCACAAAATGTTTTGTTTTGTTAGCAGCTTGTTAATACTGAACATGTGGGCAAGGGGGTAAAATTGCTTTTTTCATAGTAAAGGTTGCCGACCCCTGTGTTAGTAATACACGGCATGAGTCCAATGTGTGTTTTCATCACAAAATGTTTTGTTTCGTTAGCAGCTTGCTAATACTGAACATGTGGGCAAGGGGGTAAAATTGCTTTTTTTCATAGTAAAGGTTGCCGACCCCTGTGTTAGTAATACACGGCATGAGTCCAATGTGTGTTTTCATCACAAAATGTTTTGTTTTGTTAGCAGCTTGCTAATACTGAACATGTGGGCAAGGGGTAAAATTGCTTTTTTCATAGTAAAGGTTGCCGACCCCTGTGTTAGTAATACACGGCATGAGTCCAATGTGTGTTTTCATCACAAAATGTTTTGTTTTGTTAGCAGCTTGCTAATACTGTACATGTGGGCAAGGGGGTAAAATTGCTTTTTTCATAGTAAAGGTTGCCGACCCCTGTTTTAGTAATACACGGCATGAGTCCAATGTGTGTTTTCATCACAAAATGTTTTGTTTTGTTAGCAGCTTGCTAATACTGTACATGTGGGCAAGGGGGTAAAATTGCTTTTTTTCATAGTAAAGGTTCCCGACCCCTGTGTTAGTAATACACGGCATGAGTCCAATGTGTGTTTTCATCACAAAATGTTGTGTTTTGTTAGCAGCTTGCTAATACTGTACATGTGGGCAAGGAGGTAAAATTGCTTTTTTCATAGTAAAGGTTGCCGACCCCTGTGTTAGTAATACACGGCATGAGTCCAACTGTGTTCTTAGTGTGTTTTCATCACAAAATGTTTTGTTTTGTTCGCAGCTTGCTAATACTGTACGTGTGTGCAAGGGGGAAAGTGGCTTTTTTCATAGTAAAGGTTGCCGACCCCTGTGTTAGTAATACACTACATGAGTCCAACTGTGTTCTGGTATAATATTCTAAGCTTAAGGGCTTTTAAAGACAACATCTGAAACTCATGTTGTCTCACGAATACAGAGCTGAAGCATATAGGTGCAATAGGTGCTCCACTTAAAACAACATCACAATAGCCATTCTTTGAGTGTGTTTTTTTTTTTAATCGGGATTGATGTCCACTTATGTCGGGGCGACGAAGCTGCAGCAGACAAGGACAAATAAGAAAAGCCAACAGGCTAGTTTGTCTGTGGGGAACTCACATGGATGAAAAATAGCAGTGGTGCAATTTGGCTTCTGCAGCTCATCTGTGGTTCAGTCAACCAAGTAATGGTGGCATTACCCAAAAAAAAAAAAAAAAACTGGGATGGGAAAACAAAAACAACAGATAGTTCCACTTGCTTACACTTTCCTGGGCCATTAAATACAACACACATCTGCTTAGACACATGAACGAGCGCTGGCATTTGTGCAGAATTAAAAACATTGTCTGTAAAATCGAATTCATTTTGTGGTCCCATGAAAAATGAGCCAAGTGTGACTACACTAGTAGAAGTGGGAGATGCATTTGGTACCGGAGCCTTCAGTGGGCATTGAACCGACTTAATCTACCTCTTAATAACGCCACTGTAATGTCGTAATTATTCATTCATTCATTTATTTTCTGCTGCTTATCCCCACAAGGGTCGCAAGGGTGCTGGAGCCTATCCCAGCTGTCTTCGGTACACCCTGGATTGGTGGCCAGCCAATACCAGGGCACATATATGCAAACAACCATTCACACTCACATTCATACCTATGGCCAATTTGGAGTGGCCAATGTTTTTGGAATAATTATGACCTACCAAAACAGGTTTGGAGCCCTGTAGACATGACATAACAACCCTATAGTACACATCATGTGACAATAACACACAATAACTCACATGATGCACTACTGCTGGCTTTGTTTACAGCTCTTACATGCAGGATCTCTACACAAGGGACATAAGAGACGGCTACCGCGCTAACAAGTTAGCCTCAAATTTAATTATTCTAAACTTCTAAACTGAGCGAGGAAGAAGGACAAAGTGAGAAGCCAAAAGTGCACCACTTCCACACTGAATGGGAGGAGAACTTTTTTTCCAATACAGTATGTGGCTGACTCCATGTTAAGGTAATGTAATGTAAGGTAATGTTTGATTAATAATAGACCCTAATCCACCACAAAACAGCTCACAGCTGGCCTTGGAACGCCTTGGTGTCCTCCCGGTGGAGCTGGAGAGGAGGTGGTCGGGGACCGGGAAGTCTGGGCTTCCCTACTAAGACTGCTGCCCCCGCGACCCGGACCCGGATAAGCGGAGGAAAATGGATGGTTTTGCAGCCCACGGACCCCAAGCAATAGGAGTTAATTACATAGAAGCATTAACTAGTTAACTATTAACTGTTAACTATTATGCTCTGTATGCACTGTATGGTATATTGTGGTCATTTCTCCCGACTTTGATTCCTGTGATACGAGTTCAAATCTCGGTGGAACCTTTAAGGTTCTTGTAAATCATGAGTCGGCTACAGGGTGGGGAATCGATCTCACACTCGCTACATCACCAACTGTGATTGGTACGTATATCTTACCTACCTACATACAGTACCGTTGGGCTTTACGGAATATTTTAAAGTCTTGAGTAAAGGAGTTTTAAAGAGCACAAACAATCATTACAGACGCCCATTCAGTTCAAGAGGTGTAAGAGAAATGGGTTTTCAGCGCCATTGTTCAAGCTCAGTGCTGTTCAAAAGCATCTATTATTAAGGCTTCACACAGGAAGGACACATTGCGGATGAACAGAGAGTGCAGCTTGATAAGTACTTGTCTTTCACCATACATACATAGGACGGTATTCAAGGTGCTCTGTACAATTACTGACGGTCGCAGTAAGATACGTGTATCAAAAAAGTTCCTTAAAGTTATACAACTATGCAACTAATGATTATTTTAGGAGTTGATTAATCTGAAGGTTGTTGTTTCGATTAATGGAAAAGTCGGTTAGGCCCTAGATCAGGGGTTTCAAACTCAATTTACCTAGGGGCCACTGGAGCTAGGGTCTGGGCGAGGCTGGGCCGCATCAGGTTTTCCAAAAAAAAAACAAAAAAAACGCATTTATTAAAAACAGAAAAATATACAAACTTTTTCAGTGCTTTGGTTCCGATTTTCTACAAGAAAAGCTCTGATAAAACATTCCACTGTTCTCAAATATCTTAATTTTTATTTTTCTGCACAAAATAAGATTAAAAAAATAAAAAATAAAAAATAAAAAATAAAAAATAAAAAATAAAAAATAAAAAATAAAAAATAAAAAATAAAAAATAAAAAATAAAAAATAAAAAATAAAAAATAAAAAATAAAAAATAAAAAATAAAAAATAAAAAATAAATAAATAAATAAATAAATAAATAAATAAATAAATAAATAATCAAATCAAGAATAAAGAAAATCAATCAATCAGTAATAAATAAATATAATAATAATAATAAAACGGCAAATAATAAAAACTTAAGAAACCACATACGTATAGTTGGTGGGTAGACAAATTATTTTTTTCAAATTAAAATGAACAAAGCATTATTAGAGCCCTGTAGACATGACAAAACACGACTATAGTCACATTTATACTCTTTTTTTATTCACAACATATTGCGCAACTGCAGGGTCTTGAGACACATGCTAACTCGCAAACTAGAGAGCTAGCGACCTAAACGGTAGCCTCCAAGTTATTTCCTTTAAACTTAAATAGCCAAAAACTTACCACTTCCACACGGATAGGGAGGATAACTATTAACAGTTATTTAACCTTTAACATGAACATTAATCAAATGTAATATTTTTTTCTGGGTACATGATACCATACAGCATCCATATCAAACTTGCGCGGGCCGCACTACTTTCATATCAAGGCGGGGGCCTCAAACTAGTGTCCTGCGGGCCACATGTGGCCCGTGGGCCGCATGTTTGAGACCCCTGCCCTAGACAGACCAAATCAATATGAACTAAACACAAACAGTTAATGCTTTGGTCCACAACATATTCACATTTGAGAGGCTGAAATCAGAGGATTTGTACGTTTTTAATTAAAAAAAAAAAACAATGAATGGGATAACAAAATAGTTGTCGATGAATTCAATCCCATGACTCATCCATTGTTGCAGCTCTAATTGTCAGCATCTTTTTTGCTCCTCGAGAGTTCCGACTCTTCAATTGATTACACAAACCGATGCATAATTTACCACGCATCAGCGGGACGAGGCTTGTATTCTAAGTGAGGGTCTAATAAATACTTTCTGCTGACAACGGTCATCAAAAACTTTGAAAACTAGAATTCATTAGGAATGTCAGAGCTATGCAACTTTTACACGATACCCATGACTTCATACGGGTTGGGACCTGGGTGAAAATACTATATAAACATTCGAATACACTGCCTAGCCCCAAAAATAGGTCACGACCTGGGATTAATTAAACTAGGGTGACCATATTTATATTAGCAAAAACCTGGATACTGAGGATCGCAGAGGTATGTTGGAGCCTATCCCAGCTGTCTACAGGTGAGAGGTGGTGTACACCCTGGACTGGACCTTACAACTACAACACTTATTCCTTCATTCAATTTCTACCGCTTATCCTCATAAGGGTCGCGGGGTTGCTGGAGCCTACCCCAGCTATCTTATCTTTGGGAGAGAGGTGGAGTACACCCTGGACTGGACCTTCCAACTTCAATATATTCATTTATTCATTCATTTTCTACCGCTTATCCTCACAAGGGTCACAGGGGTGCTGGAGCCTACCCCAGCTATATTATCTTTGGGCGAGAGGCAGAGTACACCCTGGACTGGACCTTACAACTTCAATATACTTATTCGTTCATTCAATTTCTACCGCTTATCCTCATAAGGGTAGCGGGGGTGCTGGAGCCTATCCCAGCTGTCTTTGGATGAGAGTTGGGGTACATCCTGGACTGGACCTTACAACGTTAATACACTCATTGACTCGTTAATTTTCTACCGCTTAAAAGAGTGGGCTGGCAACCGACCCCTTCATCGCCTGAAGTCAGCTGGGATAGGCTCCAGCATACCCCCCATGATCCTAATGAGAATAAGCGGCATAGAAAATAAATGGATGGATCTTAAGGAGGTTCTAAGTAGAGACCCAAAATGAAAATGAAAATACATTAAAATGAAATCAAGTCATAGCCTTTAAAAGCCAAAATCTGGTTCATTGAAAAACATCCACAGTCCAAAATGTCCAATGACACATTGATATGATATCACGTAAATATTATAAATTTCAGTTTGTTCTTATCCCAGCCAAGGTCAGCATTGCACAGATTAACGACTGACACCACGTGTTAATGTGGTCATCATCTAATTAACGTAATTCAATTCTAATCCCACTAAAACAATTCTTTTACTTTTACCAACCGGTCCCATACAATAAACCAGAACCCTACTATTTCTGTTTCATGGTTCTACAAGGAATTGTTTAATAAAAATGTGTTTTTTATAATTAATGCACAAAGCATTTGTTGTCTCGCAGAACGGGCGAGCTCAGCAAGGATTTGCAGTCCAACAGGAACAAATGGATTTAAGAGCGGCTACTCAGCAGAGCCCATTTAATCTGCTATGTGATTAATTGTGATGCGATTTAGTGAGTGTAACACGAGCAAAGACATACAGATTAGAATTACACTCATGCTCGGTTAAATGACTTTACAGATAAATGTGAAAATGATTTTAAAAAAAATGCACATACGGATCGTTCCTAAAGTGTTCAATACCCCAAATGTCAAACAATTTTCAAAAAAATGGCTTCTTTTACAGTCCTATGACAGTTACATTTCTGTGGATCACAATAGATGAAAATATGAGCTGGAAACCTCATATTACAAATATACAACATAAGGTGGCCAGAAATATTTCAATATTGAACAAAGCAAAATTTATACTCAATCAGAAATCACTCCACACTCTTTATTGCTCTCTGGTTCTACCATATCTTACTTATTGTGTGGAAATATGGGCTAATAACTATAAAAGCAATCTTCACTCGATATAAATGTACTGCAAAAAAGGCCAGTAAGGATAATTCATAATGCCGGCCTACAGAGAACATACTAACTCCTTATTTCTAAAATCACAAATACTTACAACTTACTGATATAGTTCATCTTCAAACAGCTAAAATAATGCATAAGGTTAAAAATAACCGATTAGCTATCACCCTGTACTTCGGTACAAGGTACAGTATTAAAAAAAAAACAAAAAAAACCCTAAACTGTATTATGGAAAGCAGGAAGTGAACAAATGTAACAGTTACTGATTGTAAAAGTACCAGATGGAGGGGTAGGATTTAATAAGCTTTGCTTCTTCCTACTCCTTTTGGACATGTGGAACTGTTTTTTTTTTAATAAAAAAATGTAAAATAAAAATAAAATGTTAAATTAATAAAATTAAAAAAAATTAAAATAAAAAAACACAAAAAACACAAAAAAAACCCTTAAACCATATTCGGAAAGCAGGAAGTGAACAAATGTAACAGTTACTGATTGTAAAAGTACCAGATGGAGGGGTAGGATTTAATAAGCTTTGCTTCTTCCTACTCCTTTTGGACATGTGGAACTGTTTTTTTAATAAAAAAAATTTAAATTAAAAAAATGTTAAATTAATAAAATAAAAAAAATTAAAATAAAAAAAAAACCCAAAAAAAAACAAAAAACTTAAACCATATTCGGAAAGCAGGAAGTGAACAAATGTACATGTACATGTATGTACATTACCATTACCATTACCAGTTATGGTTAGGTTACTGTTGACTCCAAATTGTCCATAGGTATGAATGTGAGTGTGAATGGTTGTTTGTCTATATGTGCCCTGTGATTGGCTGGCCACCAGTCCAGGGTGTACCCTGCCTCTCGCCCAAAGACAGCTGGGATAGGCTCCAGCATAGAAAATGGATAGATGGATGGATGTCAGTTCCGTATGTTAAAATGGGAGCTATAGTTTGATGCTTCAACAGATTCATTACATTTCCCACATATGCATTGTGTCCACCGTATATATATCTCAACCTACTAAAAATTCATCCCGCACACCATTTATTAAAAAAAGTGAAATGAAACCAAAATGATAAAAGTGACAGTAATGGATTAAAATTTTATAAAACCTTGGCACAGCTCATCACCCATGTGTATTAAACACAATTTATAGATAAATTTTAATATGCTTGTCTAATTAATCCTTTGCTCCAGGCCAAGAAAAACAAGTATGTGTGCACACAAGGACTTTAATTTAACAATAGCAGGATAAATAGAAGAACAATCTGGCACAAAGGCATCTTTCTTTGGAGAATATTAACGCGACTGCATGTCACTGGCTCAAGATTCGATTTTTTTTTAACCCCCCAAAAACTATGAGAACGTGACCACTGGCTAGCATATGCTACCAAGATCAGATTGAACAACGAAATATTTATATTATTCAGAAATACGAAGTAAACTCAATTGTTGTTCGGCTCGATTAAAAAAATTCCACACACACAAAACAATACAATTGCAATACAATTTCTCAGGTATACCTTTTGGGTGTTAGGTTGCTGTGTGATGAGTTTTGTGTTCTTAGTAAGATGACCTTGTGAGTACACTGAAAGCTCTTGATTGGCCACTGCCCAAAGAAAGAGCTAACAAAAGTGGCACAATTTTTAAACAATTAATCGTACTTCTGAAATAAAGATGTCATCAGATTAAAACTTAGTTTAAGAAAAACAAAGTTTAAGAAAAAAGTAGCAGCTTATACACCGGAAATTAAGGTACTCTACTCATAGTACTTTTTCTCTTTCCGAATGACCTTTCCAAAAGCAATGGTATACATGGAAAGGAATATTCCAATCGCGTATAATCAACTAGAATAGTCAATAGGGCATGCCCAGTAAAACGTAAACACCAACATCACGTGATACCGACTTCCTGGAGTTTTTCTTTCACTTGTCGGAATAACTCCGTATTGCCAGTTTTTTCCTTCGTCCAGTCTTGGAATTTAGTTTGAATCAAAAACAAACTTTCCTTAGCAGTCCAGTGCCGATTGGCGCTAATGCGCACGAAAGCTGCTTGCCAACCGCTAATAAACAACAGAAGAAGAAGAAGAACGCAGTCTGACAACTTTCCGATTGAGCGGGTACAAGATACCTCAATCGGATTGGGGAAAGGAATATTCCACCCCAATGAATCCGATTATATATTCATTCGGATTGGCACTTTTTTTTGGGAATGACGTGTATACAAACGTTACATTTTTTCGGTTTGAGCAAATAACCGGAATGGAATTGGAATATTTGGGTCCATGTAAACGTGGCTATTGTCTCAGTCCTTACTGTGTTGCTTGGTACTTCCTGTGTTTTCTGTCCTCCTTACACTTCCGGGAGCTTGGCAGCTGGTGCTACTTAGCAATTACCGTTGGCACTACTTAATCTCCTCGCGCTAACCCTTGGGTATTGGAGTATTTCATTATTTGCAATGTAGCTCTGTTTGGAGTGTGAGTTCTCTCGGGTACTCCAGCAAAGGTTCGTTAGAGAATCTAAATTGTCTAAATAGTAGGTATGAATGTGAGTATGAATGCTTGTTTGTCTATATGTTGCACTGTGATCGCCAGCCCCGCCTCTCCCCTGAAAACAGCAGCATACCCTCGTCTCACTCCCATTGCTCCTTTTTTTTTTCCATTTTTCCAAGCTTGACTCAGAACCTCTGTAAAATGTAAATTCTTTTCAAGTAGTCTTCAAATTTTGATCAGGAGTGTATTCTCTCCTCCTACCGCAGAAAAAAATCCGTCTTTATGAAAAGATCATCAAAGGACGTTTTGGCTGAAGATAAATGCGATAAAATAGATCAGAACCATAAGTAATAGCGCTCCAACCATCCATGTTCCTTTTGCTTTTCCCATTTCTCACTGAGAAAATGAATTCAATGTGTAGGTGAAAATATATTTCTTTCCCACTGCAGGGTCCAGGCACAACACTATGGAGGACCAAAACTGCCAAAATAATAAATAAATAAATAAATAAAAGTGAAAATAAAAAAAAAAATGAAAAAAAAAAATCAAATAATTAAATCCAAAAAAATTAATATAAATGGAAATAAAAACAAAAATAAAAAAATATATACATAAATAAATAAATAAAAGCAAAAATAAATACAAAAATAAAAAACAAGATTCAAAAATTAAAAATAAATACAAAAATAAATATATAAATAGAATTACATATCAATAATTAAATAAAAGCACTCTGCTCTCATATGTATTTATTTCATGCAGCAGACAATGTCAGCTTGAAATGCAGAAGGAAAAACTATTCAAATGAGGGGGCGGTCCTAACTGTTCGCCTATTGGTTGATCGACATGTGAGTGCGAAAATCGACTAGGTATGCCTGCATTTATTTTTGTATTTATTTGTAATTTTTGAATCTTGTTTTTTTATTTTTGTATTTATTTTTGCTTTTATTTATTTATTTATGTATATATTTTTTTATTTCCATTTATATTTATTTTTGTGTATTTAATTTTTTGATTTTTTTTTTCATTTTTGTTTTTATTTTCACTTTTATTTATTTATTTATTTATAATTTTGGCAGTTTTGGTCCTCCATACAACACCGCATACGTTTAATATAAAGAAGTCTGGAAAAAGAAGAAGAAGAAGCACAAGAAAGGAAGCCGTGAATCCAAGTTTTAAAAGTGGTCTGGTCCGTGTAAGCACACAGCCTTGACTGATAGGTAGATAAAACATGTGCACTTTGATGCTTTGTCCTCTTCTTTACCGCTAAAAAAAAAAACGACCTGAGGTAACCCTCTGAGAGCACGCGGTAATGGTGCGACTTCAAGGAAGAGCTTCTAACCTCACGATGGGATTTCAGTGTTTTCCTTGCCACAGGCTGTCAAGCCCAGTCACCCTTTATTGTGTCGCTGCAACATGACATCCTACCTGCCGGAATAATCTTTGTTTAAGACCTTTCATGATGTGTGAAATTAATAAATAAATGTTACATTGATGTCGAGCGGTCTTTGTCTCAGCTCAGCGGGAGCATCTCCCCGCTCAAGTTGACATTAACACCTCCGCCCCTGTTACAAATCCCTCCCGTCAGGCTCGACGACGGCAGAGACGACGAATCCATTGAAGAATAAATATCTTGTCACGCGACGAGAAAGTCTGTTTCGATGCTTACATTTGTCTGTTGTACGCAGAGTTGTCAAATTGACAAGATGGGGATATTAGCGCGGCCCATCTGCTCTCATCAATATTCAATTAGCAGGATGTGACTCACGGAAAAGGAATTATACTTACAGGCTAACGCTTTTTTCATATTAGATTTAAATTATAGATTTTTTTTTAGCATCAATATTACCATTGTGTTTAATTGAAGCTGAATTTTATTAATTTAGTTGACCATGATAATTCACGGGCGGCACGGTGGTCGAGTGGTTAGCGCGCAGACCTCACAGCTACGAGACCAGGGTTCAATTCCACCCTCGGGCATCTCTGTGTGGAGTTTGCATGTTCTCCCCGTGCATGTGTGGGTTTTCTCCGGGTACTCCGGTTTCCTCCCACATTCCAAAAACATGCTAGGTTAATTAGCGACTCCAAATTGTCCATAGGTATGAATGTGAGTGTGAATGGTTGTTTGTCTATATATGCCCTGTGATTGGCTGGCCACCAGTCCAGGGTAAGCAGTAGAAAATGAATGAATGGTTTTGGCTTTATTTTGAAAAACAATGATACACTGATTCAATCAAGCTATAGGAAATCGAGCTATAGGAAAAATTAAAACAACATGATTTACAGCTAAGAGCCTAATATTCAGTGTGGAAGTGGTACATTTTTGCCACCAGTCCAGGGTGTTAAGACAGCTGGGATAGGCTCCAGCACCCCCCCCCCCGCTTTTCCTCATGAGGGTCGCGGGGGTGCTGGAGCCTATCCCAGCTGTCTTCGAGCGAGAGGCGGGGTACACCCCAATAATAGTGAATAAGAATTCACTCATAGTGAATAAGAATAAGAAGCTAACTAGTTAGCCTACTATTCATTTGTTCTAAACTTAAAGTGTTTCGAACTGAGCGGGGTTGAACAAGAAAGTAAGAAGACAAAAGTGTACCACTTCCACACAGAATGGGAGGATAACTTTTTTTCACTCTTTTTTTCACAAACAGCGACCATTTTTTACTTCATTTTTGAAAACATGATAGGCTCTCAAACTGAATTGTAGCCAGGCATGACGGACTGGTGGCCAGCCAATCACAGGGCACATATAGACAAACAACCATTCACACTCACATTCATACCTATGGATAATTTGGAGTCGCTAATTAACCTAGTATGTTTTTTTGGAATGTGGGAGGAAACCGGAGTACCCGGAGAAAACCCCACGCATGCACGGGGAGAACATGCAAACTCCACACAGAGATGGCCGAGGGTGGAATTGAACCCTGGTCTCCTAGCTCATACAGCGGTGCAGCTAATTTACGGCCAAGTTTTAATTTGGTGACATCTTTATTTCAGAACTACGACTAATTGTTTAAAAATTGTGCCACTTGCATTAGCCCTTTTCTTTGGCAGTGGCCAATGAAGAGCTTTCAGTTTACTCATCACACAGCAACCTAACACCCAAAAGGTGTACCTGAGAAATTGTATTGAAGTCGGTATCACGTGATGTTGGTGTTTTGCGTTTTACTGGGCATGCCCCATTGACTATTCTGGTTGATTATAGCGGCGCATGTAGACACGCGATTGGAATATTCCTTTGGGGTCATTCCGAAGGTCATTCGGAAAGAGAAAAACTCCTGGAAACGTGGTTACTGTGCAAAATAAGACAAATACTGCAATATGCAATACACGGTTTATAAAAAGTGTCAAAAACATTGCACCCGGAGCGATGTATCGATGGAAAACGCCTTGCTATGTCCGCATGACTTTAGATTTGGCGTTCCTTAGTTTTCACATTGTTTCTGTTTCTTATTTTGGTTTTCCTTTTCCTGTTTGTCACCATGTGCAGCTGCTTTGTGATCCCACTAAAGCATGTGCAGCTGGACTGCTTTCTTTCAGCTTTATAAGCTACTATTTAAGTAGAGCCGCATTACAAATTGCATATTTACAAAGCAGACGTTGAAATAATCCCAGACCCCCCCAAAATACTGTGCTTGTTGCTTGTCTGCGGAACCATCACGACTTGTGTGGCGACGTCATTACCAGTCGAAAAATGTCTCATAATATAATACCGATACCGATTATTATATACCGAATACCGATTATTATTATTATTATTATTATTATTATTATTATTATTATTATTATTATTATTATTATTATTATTATTATTATTATTATTATTATTATGAGCCGTTGCATCAACACATACACTACACCGTGTAATGTAGGTTGAATTCACTTTTAATTAATTTTTCTCTCCGTGCATGCGTGGGTTTTCTCCCCCATTCCAAAAAACATGCTAGGTTAATTATCGACTCCAAATTGTAAGTGTGAATGGTTGTTTGTCTATATGTGCCCTGTGATTGGCTGGCCACCAGTCCGTCATGCCTGGCTACAATTCAGTTTGAGAGCCTATCATGTTTTCAAAAATGAAATAGTAAAAAATGTTCGCTGTTTCATGGTTTACTATGGCGTATTACTACTCAAACGTTAAAGGACGACAAGTCTTATGTAGTACGCTGGCGTCAGTAATGTTACTTTGATGAGTATTACCTTACATTACCAGCCATGGCATGTAAAATATGATAAGAGTGAAAAAAGTTCATTCACTCCCATTATGTGTGGAAGTGGTACACTTTTGACTTCTTACTTTCTTGTTCAACCACACTCAGTTCGAAACACTTTAAGTTTAGAACAAATAAATAGTAGGCTAACTAGTTAGCTTGGTAGCTTCTTATTCACTATGAGTGAATTATTTTCACTGGGGGCGGCACGGCGGTCTAGTGGTTAGCGCGCAGACCTCACAGCTAGGAGACCAGGGTTCAATTTCCCCCTCGGAATTGTGTGGAGTTTGCATGTTCTCCCCGTGCATGCGTGGGTTTTCTCCGGGTACTCCGGTTTCCTCCCACATTCCAAAAAAAAAACATGCTAGGTTAATTAGCCACTCCAAATTGTCCATAGGTATGAATGTGAGTGTGAATGGTTGTTTGTCTATATGTGCCCTGTGATTGGCTGGCCACCAGTCAAAACAAAAACCCTGACGAAATCATGAGCAATGAGAAAACTCGCAATGAACTTGTCACTAATCGGAAGCCATTCAGATGACAACTGAATGTTGAATGACTTTTTTTTCACAATGTCTTTTTCGAAGTGCGTTTGCCTCATATGCCATTCTACCATCGCAGTACCAAAGAAGGGAAATGTGGAGTAATGTGGAGGTAATTACAAAAAACGTTAATGTTAATTATGTGTGTTTTGCAATATTGGCTCATTTGGTTATGTAAGGTACATCAACATACATTGTACGTACAAATAATCCTCAATACATTTGAAAATAAATAGATGTTTTGCATTTTTGTAGTGAGTAGATCATTTTGAAAAATGTCAAAAAATGTCTCATAATATAATACCGATACAATCCGATCTCTTATTTTATTGTATTTTTTAAAAAAATAGCAATTTTCATTCATTTTGCCTTTGACATAACTTTAATCGGATATGCTTGACAAAGTTCATATTTCAGTCCTTCACTCCAAAGTTTTCCAGTTTCATCAACTCATGTGTCACAGAGTCGCGTGTCACTTACCGATGTAATGGTTCCACTCCGTGTCCAGATCAGCTTGATTGGCCAGGCAGCCCTTCATCACGTTGAGGCAGTAGTTCTTGCAGGGCTTAATGGCGGGCATGCCTTGACAGAAGGGGCAGTACGACATCTTTGTCAGCGCTCGCATGCATGCTGGAGTGCTGCTTACCTGCGAGAGCACACAGTGCGAGAACACGTCATCGTCACTTGGCGGGAAATGTTGTAATTAGCACCTTTATTCAATAAACGGCAGGGTTTCGTAATTAGTGTCAGGTCCAAAAACATACTGGCATTAATGGCGGTGAGTGAAGGCGACTCCAAAAGATGGCAGTAGAACTATTTTAACCCTTAGATGCACGAGTGACTGGACGCTACACTCTTCCATAAGTGGGTCAAAAATGACCCATACTAGAATCAATGCGTTTTTATACCAATTTTGCCATTTTGGTTAGGAATAATCACTTGTATGATATTTAGTATTATATTTAGGACCACACACTTTATGTTAGAAACATTTTAATTTTTCACTTTTTTCCATCTTTGAAAAAGAAAATTACCCCGTACAACAATAAAATGTGTAATTTTTTTAAATTAAAAAAATATAATTAAATTAAATTTGAACAATAAAAAATATATATATTTTTTTGATTTAAAAAGATTTATTAAATTAAGAAATATATAAAAAATTATATTAAGAAAGCAGGAAGTGAACAAATGTAACAGTTACTGATTGTAAAAGTACCAGATGGAGGGGTAGGATTTAATAAGCTTTGCTTCTTCCTACTCCTTTTGGACTGTGAACTGATTATGTGATGCATTCAATTGTAATCGGATTAATTAATTAATTAATTAATTAATTGAGTGTCACAAGTTGAAAGTAAACTCCTCTGACCTTGGGTCCACATTGGCCGTGGCCTCATCAATGACAAGGATATGTTTAAAAGAAAATTTTAAACATTTTTTAAATTAAAACAAAAAAACAACAACAAAAAAACTACATTAGGAAAGCAGGAAGTGAACAAATGTAACAGTTACTGATTGTAAAAGTACCAGATGGAGGGGTAGGATTTAATAAGCTTTGCTTCTTCCTACTCCTTTTGGACATGTGGAACTGGGAACTGATTATGTGATGCATTCAATTGTAATCTGATGCATGTTCAAATGAAATTAAACCATTACCATTACCATTACCATTACAATTACCATTACCATTTAATTGAGTGTCACAAGTTGAAAGTAAACTCCTCTGACCTTGGGTCCACATTGGCCGTGGCCTCATCAATGACAAGGATGCGTTTAAAATTTAAAAAAAAAAAATTAATAAAAAAAAAATTAAACTACATTAGGAAAGCAGGAAGTGAACAAATGTATCAGTTTCTGATACATACGTTTCTGTAAAAGTACCAGATGGAGGGGTAGGATTTAATAAGCTTTGCTTCTTCCTACTCCTTTTGGACATGTGGAACTGTGAACTGATTATGTGATGCATTCAATTGTAATCTGATGCATGTTCAAATGAAATAAAACCATTACCATTACCATAAAATGTATTATTGGTAAATAGTTTTGCATTTACATGATTTGTTATGAGAAAAATTGCTTTGTCCTTTTTGTTAGTATTAAATATTAGGTCTTATACTATGTATTTTTACACATGTATGATGGTTAAAATGTTACTTAAAACATTTTCATCCAGCTTTTACTATGAACTTGACATTATTTCATATGGGACGTCAACTTTCACGTCCCGGCCTACGCTCTCTCTCGTTCCAGCTGAGAGGAGACAGCAGCGGAGCTGCCTCACACACTGCAGATACAAGATTGTCTCTCTCTACTGAGAACCACCTGCTCTCGGAGTAAAACACGTGTCACCCACGGGCCCGCTCTTCACAATAAACGAGAAGATGAGCTCCCCTCGCTCCTCCCAGCCTGTCATATATCTTGAGGATGAATTAGGCACGGCCGCCATGTGCTCACATGGGTCTTTCGCACACACGTTCATAAATCTAATCTCAGGAATCAGTCGAAAGTGCAGCGGTGAGTTTCTGCTGCCCGCAAAGAGGGAAGGGGAGACATTTGAGAGGTGGTCATGTCTTCTCTGTGGGCCTCCATGAGCATCTATGACTCACTTAGAGGTGTCGGAGTGATGGATGTTGAGTGATCGCCGTGTCTGAACTTGGCTCATTAGTGCACCATTAGTTCAAACAGGTCACACATGCAGTCAGTGCAGACTTTAATTATTATTATTAATAATATATATATATTTTTATTATTATTATTTAATTTGGAGTCGCTAATTAACCTAGCATGTTTTTGGAATGTGGGAGGAAACCGGAGTACCCGGAGAAAACCAACGCATGCACGGGGCGAACATGCAAACTCCACACAGGGTTCAATTCCGAGGGTGGAATTGAACCCTGGTCTCCTAGCTGTGAGGTCTGCGCGCTAACCACTAGCCCGCCGTGCCGCCCCTGAAAATTCATATTATTATTCAAAATATTATTATTATTATTATTATTATTATTATTATTATTATTATTATTATTATTATTATTATTATTATTATTATTATTATTATTATTATTATTATTATTATTATTATTATTATGAGCGTCAACACATACACTACACCGCGTAATGAATAATAATATTATTCATTTTGACTGTATTTTCAGGGGCAGCACGGCGGTCTAGTGGTTAGCGCGCCGACCTCACAGCTAGGAAACCAGGGTTCAATTCCCCCCTCGGAATTGTGTGGAGTTTGCATGTTCTCCCCGTGCATGCGTGGGTTTTCTCCGGGTACTCCGGTTTCCTCCCACATTCCAAAAAAAACATGCTAGGTTAATTAGCCACTCCAAATTGTCCATAGGTATGAATGTGAGTGTGAATGGTTGTTTGTCTATATGTGCCCTGTGATTGGCTGGCGACCAGTCCAGGGTGTACCCCGCCTCACGCCGGAAGACAGCTGGGATAGGCTCCAGCACCCCCTGCGACCCTTGTGAGGAAAAGCGGTAGAAAATGAATGAATGTCCCCTTCTGCAGTTTTTAACAAGTATTTTTTTTTATTAAATATGCTTTATTTATTGATTTATTTATTTTACTGTAAACAGTTCCTCCTTGCTCTGACTAATTTCATTTAAATAGCTTAAAATATTTCAACGGAACAGAGAAGATAATCTAACAGATGGTCACTGCTTCCCCCCTTACTATCCAGCAGCAATAATTAAGTTGTACATATCCCTTAATATTCTGTTTGATGTAACGCCACTTTAATGCTGCTCCTACTTATATACCATATTACCCCGGGAGTGTTTGCAGTTTTCATCATGTGCGGTGTAAGATTAAAGCAAAAGGAACGAGGCGAAATCATGTCTTCATTTCCATGTGTTCCAGTACACGCTAGTCGATGCTGGTTGACTTCCAAGGTGTTCCAATTTCGAAAGGAATAATGGAAAGTGAAAATAGAAAGCAAATTTTTCGCAGGGTCAAACTGTTAAAATCGTTACATACATACTTATGTAACACTTAGGGAACATTTTCCGGATGTGTAAAAAAAAAAAAAAAAAGTTAACAATATACTAACATATAATAAAATACAATTGCAAGTTCCAAAATTATACCACAAAAAGCTTGTACTGAACTGCGTCAATTGTTGGAAATGAGGCTTATTTTTAGTGGTTCATTTCTACCAGGAAATAAATATGCGGTTATTTAAATCTCGGCATACACAAAATACTACTCACGGATACAGAGTAGCTACATGATTTGTTATGAGAAAACAAATCAAATACAAAACTATTTACAAATAATACATTTTATGGTAATGGTAATGGTAATGTTAATTTCATTTGAACATGCATCAGATTACAATTGAATGCATCACATAATCAGTTCCCAGTTCCACATGTCCAAAAGGAGTAGGAAGAAGCAAAGCTTATTAAATCCTACCCCTCTATCTGGTACTTTTACAATCAGTAACTGTTACATTTGTTCACTTCCTGCTTTCCTAATATAATTTTATATTTTATATTTTGTAATTTAATTATTTTTTTATAAAAAAAAATCTATATATTTTTTAAATGTAATTTAATTATATATTTTTTAATTAGAAGAAATTGCAAATTTTATTGTTGTATGGGGTCATTTTCTTTTTCAAATTTTTTCGCAGGGTCAAACTGTTAAAACCGTTACATACACACTTATGTAACACTTAGGGAACATTTTAACAAGTTAACAATATACTAACATATAATAAAAATACAATTGCAAGTTCCAAAATTATACCACAAAAAGCTTGAACTGAACTGAGTCAATTGTTGTAGTTTGGAACAAAACAATTATGACTATGATCTAATTCTATGACATTGCCGATACTTCAGATGTACTACTAATTGTGTAAATACAGTCGCTCTTTCTTTGGCGGCTATAAGGGAACTCACGACGAGCTTTGTCAACCCATCAGAAATCACAGGAGGTCGTTACTCAATATAACAGTCTGATCCATGGTGTCATCTCTGATAGAATGCTAAAATCATCACACAACAACTTAACACTCAGCTAAGAAATATACAAGATAAAATAAAATACAATTGCAAGTTCCAAAATTATACCACAAAAAGCTTGAACTGAACTGAGTCAATTGTTGGAAATGTGGCTTATTTTTAGTGGTTCATTTCTACCAGGAAATAAATACACGGTTATTTAAATCTCGGCATACACAAAATACTACTCACGGATACAGAGTAGCTACAAACAGAACCATATCCTAAATTATTAAAAATAAAATAGTACATTTGATGTTTCTGCAGCATCCTGTGATCCAAAACTACATCCAAAAAGTGTTTACTAAAATCAATGTAGTTTCAAAAACAACATCCAAGATCAGCAGGCGTAACTGTTCTATAATTTATACTCCGTGTCCTTTCTCAAAGTACATAGAGGTTCCCCCCTTCAGGCAAGAGACGTGATAGTGGAATTAAAAGAGCCAGAACGGTGAATGCTTTGTAAACTAAGAGCCAAATTTTGTAGTCTGAAACCAGCAATCAGTCAGGCATGATTTCAGAGTGTAAACGCCTGTCTGAATAGAACGTAAATGCAGATGAGTTATGAGTCACGATAATCCTTGGCAAGGCTGCTTTAGAATACTTGTAAACGGAACTATTGAGCAAAACTGAAGAAATACTGCGATTTTTTAATTTGATCTCTTGATTGTACTGATACAGTATGCACATCTACTCTTTCTTTTTGTACTTTTACATTGTAGTTGTATGTTATATTTTAACATCTTCATGCAGGAGCTTTGTTATGAGGGAAAAAAATGCATACAAAAAGGGACCAAAGATAGAGTCCTGAGGGACCCCACAAAAAGAAAATTTTACCCCATTACTCTGGAGAAATATATACAAAAATACCAGTGATAACTAATTTTGTTCAATAATTCTGTTAAATATTTTAGCATAACATGACATTGCCGATACTTCAGATGTACTACTAATTGTGTAAATACAGTCGCTCTTTCTTTGGCGGGACCCAATCGCAAGCTATAAGGCAGGGGTGGGCAAACTTTTGGACTCATGGGCCGCATTGAGTTAACAAAACTGTCCGGGGGGCCAGAATATATATTTTTTATAACACACACACTATTTTACGCTTATAATTATAACAGTCCACCTTTAATTATTTGTCTAATTTTATTTATTTATTATATATTATAATGATTAATTATATATATATATAAATTTTATTATTATATATATTATATTTAATATATTATATTTATTATTTATTTAATTTATTTATTTGTATATATGTATATTTTTATATATATATTTGTATATATTTGTATTTGCTTATAATTCTAACAGTCCACCTTGAATTATTTGTCTAATTGTATTTATTATATATTATATTTAATCTACATATTATATATATATATAATTTATTATATATATTATTAATTACATTATATATCAATTTTATCATATTTTTATATATTTATTATTTATTTTATTTATTTACTTATTTGTATAATTTTATCTGTAAACGTGTCAGATTATTAGCTATATGTTTTAAATATGTTCCATATATCCCTTTTTTCCAGAGCACTTTAAACATCAAACCACATCAAACTACAAACTTGAATTTTACATTTTAATTTTTTTTTAAATTATTTTTATTGTTTTTTTTTACTGAATAAGACATCCGACTTCCAAGTCATGTTGCCAGCATGTACGTATGTTAAAAGTTAGAAAGCAACTGGCGGGCCGGATTCAAACGCTTAGTGGGCCACATGTGGCCCCCGGGCCGTAGTTTGCCCACCCCTGCTATAAGGGAACTCACGACGAGCTTTGTCAACCCATCAGAAATCACAGGAGGTCGTTACTCAATATAACAGTCTGATCCGTGGTGTCATCTCTGATAGAATGCTAAAATCGTTTAAAACAAGAGTACAACATTCTAACAACATTTATAGGTCAGAAAAGTGGAACAAAGATGATATGTTTACCTTGGAAACTCTTTGAGCCACCTCCCGGCCAACAGAGAGTCCTTGGACGAAAGTACGAGCGGCGACAAACGCCCGTGTGACCTGCGCCTTCAGCTTCCGGGGCACATCTCCAAAGGGTTTGAGCTGGTCAGTGTACTTGCTGATACACTCCAAGTAGTCCTCAGTGATGACGTACTGCGAGTTGAGCAACGTGAACATGCGCTCCAGCAATCGAGACCAAAAGTCGTTGAGCATTTCCTCCAGGTTGACGTTCCCTCCCGTGTAATAGCGTTTCAGCTCGGCGAAAAGGTTCTCGAACACCTCAGCATTCTGCATGTAAGGCTTGCCGTAAGTCCGTACGAACATCTCATTCAAGGACCTCTCGGTGTTCTCCAGCAGCTCCAGGAAGAATTCTGCAAAAAAATCGGATACTTATTTACTACTTTACTACTTATTACTACTTATTTTCTGTCAAATGTATTAAAATGCAGCGTTAATACTTTCAGGATCCGTCACAGTTCTCACCTTTATTAAACATTTTATTCTATGCACTTATCTATGTTCGTTTATGTAGGTAAAGTATTTAAAACAGGTGCACTGCACCTCGACATTGGGGCCAGGCGGCAGGGGGCCTGGTGCGCACAATACCTGAGAAGATCTGCCTCGGGCTGAGGAGGCACAAAGCAAATTAGGGCGGACTGTCCAATGCTTGGTGGACCGAATGGTACACACAATGGTACTTCCTAATGAAAATAAGAATTATGGTAATGGTTTTATTTCATTTTAACACGCATCAGATTGCAATTGAATGCATCACATAATCAGTTCACAGTTCCACATGTCCGAAAGGAGTAGGAAGAAGCAAAGCTTATTAAATCCTACTCCTCCATCGGGTACTTTTACAATCAGTAACGGTTATATTTGTTCACTTCCTGCTTTCCTAGTTTAATTTTTTTTATAATTTTTAAATTTTTTGAAATTTTCAAAATGTTTAATTTTTTTTTAATTTTTAAATTTTTATTTTTTTTACTTTTTTATTTTTTTGTATTTTTTTAATTTTTTTTAAATTTTCAAAATGTTTAAAATGTTTAAATTTTTTAAAAATGTTTAATTTTTAAATTTTTTTGTATTTTTTTTATTTTAAATTTTCAAAATGTTTAAAATGTTTACATTTTTTAAATTTTTAAAATTTTTAAAATTTTGTTATTTTTTTATTTTTAAATTTTTTTTAATTTTTTTAACTTTTGCAATAAGTAACTGTTACATTTGTTCACTTCCTGCTTTCCTAATTTAATTTTAATTTTAATTTTAATTTTAATTTTAATTTTAATTTTAATTTTAATTTTAATTTTAATTTTAATTTTAATTTTAATTTTAATTTTAATTTTAATTTTAATTTTAATTTTAATTTTAATTTTAATTTTGTTTTATTAATTTAATTTAATTTAATTATATATATCAGCAAGTTGAAGTATTTGTGATTTTACAAATAAGGAGTCAGTATGTTCTCTGTAGGCGGCATCATGAATTATCCTTACTAGCCTTTTTTTTTTTGCAGTACATTTAGCGAGTGAAGATTGCTTTTATAGTTATTATTACTCCATATTTCCACACAATAAGTAAGATATGGTAGAACCAGGTAACACGAGTACTGTAAATTCCAAGATAATTATGTCTTGCCTCCAGTTAAGGTGGTGTCATGGTCTGCGGCTGCACGAGTGCTGTTGGGAATTGGGGAGCTGCGGTTCATTGACATGTACTGTAATGTTTTGGCTCACCAACACTATATGTATAGTATATCTATGTTGTGTTTCTGGTGTATTGTCCCTTGAGAAGATATACTGGAAGAAACATGGTGTCCCCCCCACCCACCCACCCACCCACCCATGACACAAAGGTAGCTTTGTACATATGTGGGTTAGCCACCATCAGCACACATCCAGCAATACGGAGATTCATTACAGAGTCTCCTTTTGTGTAGGTGGGCCTCCAAAGCCAGGTGTGAAGTACTGTGGAGCATCTACGTATCTACATGAGCTAATGGTGTGTTGTGGCTCAGTTCCAAAACTGATACTCATCTTATCGCTTTTTGGTGCTCGGTAGAGACTCACAAAAGTTACTGAATAATGCATATTTTCACATACACAGCACGCTTTTCCTCACATCTCGACGCGGCACATCAGCTCATTCTGCGATTCTTCTAACCTGACAGCTACAATACTACAAAAAACTTTTATTCAATTAGCAACACAAATTTTGCAATTAATATTTGGGAAAGTCCGTTCTGGAAGACGCCGCTTCTCCTTAACGAGCTGAAACTCAAGTACAGAATGTGC
Organism: Doryrhamphus excisus; assembly: GCF_030265055.1. Classification (NCBI taxonomy): domain Eukaryota; kingdom Metazoa; phylum Chordata; class Actinopteri; order Syngnathiformes; family Syngnathidae; genus Doryrhamphus; species Doryrhamphus excisus. The sequence continues at coordinate 19,906,092 of NC_080474.1, forward strand.
CTGATGAAATGAAGGAAAGAGTGACAGCAAAGCCCAAGAGGAAGCAGCGTTGCTGGACCAAGTCTTCACTTGGCTCCTTGTGACATCCGCCATACGCTGACAGCAGCACATGGAAATAATGCTTATTTATTCATGTGTTTCCGGGAATGGTGAGGAAGAGAGAGGAGAGGAAGCGTACATTCCTGGATGAAAGAAGCACACATCACTCTGGCATCGTGATATGACTGATTTGATGTCATTCAATACAATTTGATGTATTCTTATAATTAACTTTTCCAATAAACTCAATATATTGGACAGTTACTGTATTAAGTTGCACTGATATTACTAACATTATTCAATTGGCGATAGGGATGTAGGACAATTATAACACAACAAGATTAAAGGGGACCTATTATGTTCATTTTCAGCGCTTTGTATTGAGTTGTGGACTCCTATAGAGCAGCTACACATAATAACGCTTTCTAGATCTTCCAGATTCTGCACCTCTTTCTACAGTGTTATCATAAACTTCATACTTCTGCCCTCAAACGCTTTGTTTAATTTAATGTCTAATTTATGCCACACTCTCAAGCGATCCCGAGGACTTCCAGTAGCGCAGGTCCGCGTTCAATCTGCAGCCCAAATGAGGAGCTCCGGATTGCATTAACGTCAGTAAAATTCTGTGTTTGAAAAAACTTCAAATGCGCAAACTTCATTATCTGATGCTTTGGCATCATTTAACACAGGAAATAATAAATATAATAAAAAAAATGAATAATAAATAAATAAATAAAAATAATAAAAGGCATGAGTGTCCTCATAAAACTTTGATCCGGGCTTATATTACGTCCATGATGAACCAATATTCCAACACAAGAAGTAATTGGGATACATTTCCTGGGTTGGCAAAAAGGACAATTAACTCATTAAATAATTTCAATATCAATAAAATTGATAAAATATTATTATTGTTGAATACCGTATTGACCTGAAAGTAAGACGACCCTGAATAGAAAATGATCCATCCATTTTTTATACATTTTTCAGGTCAAGAGTAGGCTGGAGCCTATCCCAGCTGAGCTTTGATTGACTTTTTTTTAAAGACAAATGATAGACAAAATACTACAGTAAACCTCGGATATATCGGATTCAATTGTTCCCACTGGTTTTGTCCGATATAAGCGAAATCCGTTATATGCGTATACCGGAAAATGTCCGTTTTACGCATATTTCGGATTTATATCCGGTATATGCGTAAATGGGATTTTATCCGTTATAAAAAGGCACTTCCTTGACTATGTTTCCAATGTACCTGGACGCGCAGGCAACGCTGCAAACGCTGCAAATGACGTCGTATAGCGGCCTGTCACGATTCGGCGAATCGGAGCGCCACGATGCGGCCATCCGATATATGCGAGGGAAATTTAATGGAAATGCATTGGAACGGGACTGGAGATTTTGTCCGAAATAGGCGAAATCCGTTATAAAAAATCCGATATATGCAATGAATTTTTATTGGAAATGCATTACAGAAAAATCGGTTCTTTTTTATCTGTCCCTTGTGAGCGAATTTCCGATATATCCGAGTCCGATATATCCGAGGTTTACTGTATTTGACAAATGATTATCACATATTTTTGAGCTAGTTGAAAGTTGTTTGATGAGCACTGATCATAATTACGGTGGAATCTTGCTTTTTGTCAATCAATTCCAAAAATTCGGATAATTTTCCATAGGAAATAATACAAATCCAATTACTCCATTTAAAAAAAACATATTTCACAGGGAATAACAATAATTTTACATGCAGTATGTAAGCAAAGTTGAAGAATTATGCCAGGGACCCGTTAAAAAATTTAATATTTTCATATTATATTATATACATATTATATATGTATATATATATTATATTATATAATAATATAATATGAATATAATCTAATAATTATATATTATATAATTTAATATGAATATTATTTTATAATATTATATAATAATATTATATAATAATGTATACATATTATTTTATATTATATATTTTAATATGAATATTATTATAATATTATATAATAATATTATACAATAATATATACATATTATTTTATATTATAGAAAACCTGTTTATGACTTTCTAAATATGATTTTCATCCTTATTAGAGCACTGTATCCATTAAAGCCATACAGTCAGATTTACACTCCTATTATTCTTTGTTATAATTTTTGTCAAAAAATTACAAAAACCACAGCGTATGGAAACTGAGGTTTCACCATATCTTAAAATCAGTATCATAACTTCCGACAAGTGACTTCAAATATTGTACTTGCTTACTTTTACATTGCGATACACAACATCCAGCGCACAGCCAGCTTTGGTGAACACTCTGTTACCAAGGAAACGTCGAGCTGCAAAATCAACTAGGAATTAAAACTTAATAGCCACGACTTTAATAAGAAATGAAGATTTTAGTATACGCCGCTATCCACCGGGTGCAGTGCTGAATTCACCTTAAAGATCAAACAGACAGGTGGCCATTTTTTTTTTCCACCTTTACCGTTATACGAGGTGATAAGAAGCTTCCTCCCACACAGTCTCATGTTGGATGAGAGAGGGATTATTTTATCTCATTAAAGCTAAAAGAAGCTGACGCCACGCAGGAAAGGATACAAGTAGGGTGAGGAGGTAAAGTGTGTCTGGGTTGGGTAATGAGCCCCCCCTCCCCTATCCTGTGGCGGCAGCATCCCGGTGGTCAAGGCAGTCACTGTGGGGCTCCATCACGCGGCACCGTGAAACCGAAGCTTAATAATGCAAAGCTTAGCGAAGGGCCGCTGTTCGACGTGTCAATCTGCTGAGCAAGAAGCCCTGTTTGTTTAAAGGCTACTCCACCCGCTAGCATATTAATGACGTTTTCGCAGGGTGAGAAGAGCTAAACACCGACAAAACAGTGAATACATTTTAAATCAACACCTACACTCCTGATGCTTTCATTTTTGCAGTCTGTTTTTCCATTAGATTTTTTTTCTAAATAAACAAAAAATAATAATAATACTTACCATCAAACTTCTGATGCCTGGAGACAAAGATGCTTCTCAAGTTATGACTTATCTCATCAACCAGATTGCCAAACTCTTGTTTACTCCGCTGCCCGAAAGCGTCTTCAATTTCTGGGGTGCAACACGTGTTCCCCTGTGGACACACTCGAAGGTGTTCACCTGCCCGTGTGAAATAAAACAAAATAATAGTTAGGGGATTCGACTTTTACATCAGTGCATTGAAGGTAACATTAAAAAAACAACACATAATATTTTATTGGTTAAAAAAAAATGTCCTTTTTTTCTGTAGCAGTACATTTTCTCCTTGTTGGTGAGTCACGAAAGGTGTGAAAAATAACCAACAATAACATATAACTCAATAATACAATAACATGTGGGAAGGATATACAGCACTGTATGTATAAAACAAAATATTCCTCCATATTCCAAAGAACCTTTCAGCTAATGATAGCAATTTGGCAGAGTTCTTAGTTAGAGCATAGAAAACCAATTTTTGCTATTATTAGAGCCCTGCAGACATGAAATAGCACCCCTATAGTCACCTTTACGCTCTTATTTTTTTGTTTACACCACATTTCGCAATGCTAATGTGCATTACAAAGACATCAGAGAAGGTCATAGTGAATAGTGAATAATATTCATTCATTCATTCATTTTCTACCGCTTTTCGCGGGGGTGCTGGAGCCTATCCCAGCTGTCTTCGGGCGAGAGGCGGGGTACATACACCCTGGACTGGTGGCCAGCCAATCACAGGGCACATATAGACAAACAACCATTCACATTCACATTCATACCTATGGACAATTTGGAGTCGCTAATTAACCTAGCATGTTTTTTGGAATGTGGGAGGAAACCGGAGTACCCGGATAAAAACCCACACATGCACGGGGAGAACATGCAAACTCCACACAGAAATGGCCGAGGGTGGAATTGAACCCTGGTCTCCTAGCTGTGAGGTCTGCGAGCTAACCACTCGTCCCCCGTGCCGCCCCTAGTGAATAATACTGAATAAGAATTCACTCATAGTGAATAAGAAACTAACTAGTTAGCCTACTATTTATTTGTTCTAAACTTAAAGTGTTTCGAACTGAGCGGGGTTGAACCAGAAAGTAAGAAGACAAAAGTGTACCACTTCCACACAGAATGGGAGGATAACTTTTTTTCACTCTTTTTTTCACAAACAGCGACCATTTTTTACTTCATTTTTGAAAACATGATAGGCTCTCAAACTGAATTGTAGCCAGGCATGACGGACTGGTGGCCAGCCAATCACAGGGCACATATAGACAAACAACCATTCACACTCACATTCATACCTATGGACAATTTGGAGTCGCTAATTAACCTAGCATGTTTTTTGGAATGTGGGAGAAAACCCACGCATGCACGGGGAGAACATGTAAACTCCACACAGAGATGGCCGAGGGTGGGATTGAACACAGGCCTGCATGCTAACCACTTGATCACCGTGCAGCCCGAGGTAAAATATAGAATTTTATATTCAGGTTGACAGATAAATTTCACTCACAGCCATCATTTTTATTCGCACATGCACATCAATCTCATATTTAGTTGAAGTCTCATCCAATGGACTTCACTTTTGATGGACATGAGGTGCAACCACATCCACTCACACCCCCCCGCAGGCCTCTTTAAAAGCACCATTGATACCACTCAGGTTGTGGGTAATTTGCGGCGACTCGTCGAGCGTCTGCCTCCATGATGCCAAATACAAATGACAGCTGATGGGGGGGAGGAGGTGGGATGGGGGGGGTCACAAGTGACAAATGATGGCCAATACTGCAGACAGCAGCACTTAGGATCCAAGTGGCAACCGGTACCCATGAAGAGATTTCAAAAGGTCATTGCAATTTTCTCAGCATTGAGTCATTTTTTGGGTCATTTCAGCCACTTTCTACATAGAGTTTACTGTACGTCTCTTAGCTGTCAGCCAGGGATAACAGCCTTGCGTTCACCGTGTCAATAAATCCTGCTGCTGGGTTCAACTTAGTGAATAAAAGCAAAACTTGCAATACTTTCCAGCACAAGTGGCTTTAGACCGGGGGGTCTCAAACAAGCGGGCCGCGGGCCAAATGTGGACCGCAGGACACTACTTTGAGGCCCCCGCCTTGATATGAAAGTTTAATGTTAGTTTGATATGGATGCTGTATGGTATCATGTACCCAGAAAAAAATTATTACCTTTGATTAATGTTCATGTTAAAGGTTAAATAACTGTTAATAGTATCCTCCCTATCCGTGTGGAAGTGGTAAGTTTGATATGGATGCTGTATGGTATCATGTACACAGAAAAAAAATTATTACGTTTGATTCATGTTCATGTTAAAGGTTAAATAACTGTTAATAGTTATCCTCCCTATCCGTGTGGAAGTGGTAAGTTTGATATGGATGCTGTATGGTATCATGTACCCAGAAAAAAAATTATTACGTTTGATTAATGTTCATGTTAAAGGTTAAATAACTGTTAATAGTTATCCTCCCTATCCGTGTGGAAGTGGTAAGTTTGATATGGATGCTGTATGGTATCATGTACCCAGAAAAAAATTATTACGTTTGATTCATGTTCATGTTAAAGGTTAAATAACTGTTAATAGTTATCCTCCCTATCCGTGTGGAAGTGGTAAGTTTGATATGGATGCTGTATGGTATCATGTACACAGAAAAAAAATATTACGTTTGATTAATGTTCATGTTAAAGGTTAAATAACTGTTAATAGTTATCCTCCCTATCCGTGTGGAAGTGGTAAGTTTGATATGGATGCTGTATGGTATCATGTACCCAGAAAAAAAATTATTACGTTTGATTAATGTTCATGTTAAAGGTTAAATAACTGTTAATAGTTATCCTCCCTATCCGTGTGGAAGTGGTAAGTTTGATATGGATGCTGTATGGTATCATGTACCCAGAAAAAAAATATTACGTTTGATTCATGTTCATGTTAAAGGTTAAATAACTGTTAATAGTTATCCTCCCTATCCGTGTGGAAGTGGTAAGTTTGATATGGATGCTGTATGGTATCATGTACCCAGAAAAAAATATTACGTTTGATTAATGTTCATGTTAAAGGTTAAATAACTGTTAATAGTTATCCTCCCTATCCGTGTGGAAGTGGTAAGTTTGATATGGATGCTGTATGGTATCATGTACCCAGAAAAAAAAATATTATGTTTGATTAATGTTCATGTTAAAGGTTAAATAACTGTTAATAGTTATCCTCCCTATCCGTGTGGAAGTGGTAAGTTTGATATGGATGCTGTATGGTATCATGTACCCAGAAAAAAATTATTACGTTTGATTCATGTTCATGTTAAAGGTTAAATAACTGTTAATAGTTATCCTCCCTATCCGTGTGGAAGTGGTAAGTTTTTGGCTATTTAAGTTGAAAGGAAATAACTTGAAGGCTACCGTTTAGGTCGCTAGCTCTCTAGTTTGCGAGTTAGCACGTGTCTCAAGACCCTGCAGTTGTGCAATATGTTGTAAATAAAAAAAAGTATAAATGTGACTATAGTCGTGTTTTGTCATGTCTACAGGGCTCTAATAATGCTTTGTTCATTTTAATGTGAAAAAAATAATTTGTCTACCCACCAACTATATGTGGTTTCTTAAGTTTTTATTATTTGCCATTTTATTATATTTATTTATTACTGATTGATTTTCTTTATTCTTGATTTGTTCATTTTTTTTCATCTTATTTTGTGCAGAAAAATTAAGATATTTTATTGTTTTATTATTTTATTAAGAGCTTTTATTGTAGAAAATCGGAACCAAAGCACTGAAAAAGTTTGTATATTTTTCTGTTTTTAATAAATGCGTTTTTTTTGGGGGGGGGGGGACCTGATGCGGCCCAGCCTGGCCCAGACCCTAGCTCCAGTGGCCCTCAGGTAAATTGAGTTTGAGACAGACTCAGTGGAGCCAAATTATTTTCCTGAAGTGAGTCAGCTTTTCTTCCCGTCACTCACTCATATGCACATGTGACCTGGAGACATGCAGCCGGAACAACATGACATCAACTATGGGAGGTATTGAGCTAGTATTTCCACACAGACTGAACTCCACTCACAGAGTGATGGCTGGATGAGATGTCCTATTATAGCATCATTTACAATGGACCTACATGTCCTCCCAGTAAGAAGAAAGTGAATTGCTAATTGGCTATTTCAGTGGAGTGTGTATTAAAATCATTGAGTCGGGGGGGTTTGCTTTAAATTCAGACATCATCTTTAAAAAAAAAAAAAAAAAAAAGATCCAGTAGGTCAGACATTATGTGCACCCCCACTGAGCAGCAAATAGCGAGTGTAGCCTTTTCATCAGATTTGTCAAGTAGGTGGTGTGTGTGTGTGGGGGGGGTTGGGAATGGGGAACATCTTGACACAACATCCCTTTAGTGTGCTCCAGCATCACTTAGGAATGAGGCTGTCATACATCAACATAGTCCGTGTGGCTTTCAAGGGACACACATTGGAGAACCGTGCCCTTCCTATTCAAGGTTAAACCAGCAAACTGTGGCCTCACTGGATCACCGTCTGTCTGTCTGTCTGTCTGTCTGTCTGTCTGCCCCCGTAACCCCCCCTCCCACCCCCACCACCAGCCAAAAAAACACAAATCTCTGTATTATAATGACTTTTGTTTTTATTGCTTTGGAAATAAAAAACAATGACATGTACAATAAAGTTGCATGGCGGCATCTGCAGCACGTAAATCCGTTACAATCCAGGTAATTTTACCTGGAAAACTCATTCAAATGCTTGAGGTATTGTCATGTTTTGTACCTGGAAAATATTATAGTAGTGTTGAATTGCACTACTTCTAATGTTGGCAGGTTTTAATTTAATGTCATTCAATATGCATTGATATCAAACATTTATTCATGAGCTACTGTAGGTAATGGTAATGGTAATGGTTTAAGGTTATTTGAACATGCATCCGATTACAATTGAATGCATCACATAATCAGTTCACAGTAGGAAGAAGCAAAGCTTATTAAATCCTACCCCTCCATCTGGTACTTGTACAATCAGTAACTGTTATATTTGTTCACTTCCTGCTTTCCTAATGTAGTTTAAGTTTTTTTTTAATTTTTTAAATTTTTAAATTTTTTAAAATTTTTAAATTTTTTAAATTTTTTAAATTTTTAAAGAATTTTAAATTTTCAAAATTTTCAAAATTTTCAAAATTTTCAAAATTTTCAAAATTTTCAAAATTTTCAAAATTTTCAAAATTTTCAAAAATTTTAAAAATGTTAAATTTTTTAAATTTAAATTTTTTTTTAATTTTTTTTAATTTTTTTAATTTTTTGTCACGTACCGAAGTACAAGGTGATATGAGCATCCAATGACATAATGTACTTCTTCCCTGAGATCATATTTCTCCTCTCTTGTAGAGAAGTATTGGATGACATTTTTAGCTAATTGGTTATTTTTAGCCTTATGCATTATTTTAGCTGTATTTATAAGTATTTGTGATTTTTAGAAACAAGGAGTTAGTATGTTCTATGTAGTCGGCATTATGAATTATCCTTACTAGCCTTTTTTGCAGTACATTTAGCGAGTTAGGATTGCTTTTATAGTTATTAGCCCATATTTAGGGGTAAGGCGAGACGTTCACTCGTCATCTAAAAGAAAAACTTTAGACTATAATGTAAAAGTGGAATGAGTCTGTTGAGACGTTTCCTCCGTCGTTGGCAGTTACCATGGTGATGGCAATTATACAGAGTGAGATACAGTATTCCACTTGAACCTCGGTTCACCACAACCATCATCGTTTATTTTTACACTCATGAAATACATCCCTAACTCGCCACGCAGAGTAAGCACTCAACCCAGAAAAGGTTGGTGATCCTGACGAAGATTCATGTGCTGATAAATAGTTATTGTTTTGCTAGCGTTATTTAGCTTTGTTTTTAGTTTCACTAGTCAACTTTTGTTCATTGGACAAATCTTTTCGTTTTGATTTTGTTCTGTTATTGTTGGTCAATTTTTTATTATGTCTGCGAGTTTCGTTGGGTTTGGTTAAGGGGTGTCCAAGACGTGGCCTGGGGGCTATTTGTATCCTGGAGCTTGTTTTTCTTTGGATCTTATTTTAAAAACAAAATTAAGATAGTGCTACACTGAAAATGACGTCAGTGCCCTTTATAGATGAAAATATTGATAAAAAAATAAATCAAGGTTCATCAATGAATCATGCCGTTTTGTTAGTTTTACTCATTTGTTAGCTTTTTAACTTCTGTAGCTTTGCTAACAACTTTTATTTAACAGTTCCGTTAGTGTCTTAGTTTCACGGGCTAGTTTTGTTCGCCCGTTGGTTATTTGTGTTTGTTAGCTCACGATTAGTTTTAGTTTCACGTAGGTACTAAAATCACTAAATCGCATAATTCCTTCATCACACACTTTGTCAGTCTCTCGCTCTTTAGTTTGAACTGTCTTCCGGCAGTTTATCCAGTGGATTTTTAACCCACTATAAAGAAAGACGCACTATAAACCTGGCAATCCTAGCTTGGCAAGCTCTAAGCTTGTTTATTTCGGTAGTTTTTTTGTTTCCTAGTCTTACTTATATTTGTTTTTTGCTAATTTACTCGAGTTTTCGGTAGTTTTGTTGGTGTTGGGAGATTTGTTAATTTGTTTATTCATTAGTTCCATCCATCCATTTTGTATGTTGTTTATACTTATTAAGGTCGCAGGGACATGCTGGAGCCTATCCCAGCTGTCTTTGGGCGAGAGGAGGGGTACACCCTAGACTGGTGGCCAGCCATTGGCAGGACAAACAACCATTCACACTCACATTCATACCTATGGACAATTTAGAGTCGCTAATTAACCTAGCATGTTTTTGGAATGTGGAAGGAAACCGGAGTACCCGGAGAAAACCCAAAGGGTAGAACATGCAAACGCCACACAGAGATGACCAAAATTGAACCCAGTTTTTCATCTCCTGACTCCGTGGCCAACCTGTTACCCACTCAACCACCTATTTCATAGTTTTGTTCCTTCATTTATTAGCTTTCTAACTTAGTAAAAAAATTCACTTTTCAACTGATAAACAAGAAAATATATAGTACTTCTCCACAAGTTCTCCATCACTTTCATCACCAGTGTCGTCTTGGCCCCCCGTTCCGCACTCTGCTAAGTGCCACTTTACTTTCAACCCATTTAGAGGCATTCAGCTTTGTCCTTCATTTTGTTTACAGAAACACAAAGCTAGTTTAGGAAGTGTGAACATTACTAAGTGTTTTTAAGTTGTTCCACTCCATTGTGGAAGGTTTGATTTCTGAAGCTGTCAGCGACCCTGACCGAGGTACTCGGAAGAAATAATTGCACATTATTGTTTAGCAGTCAGATTTGAAGAGGAGGAGCATTGAGATGTTATCCTTGCTGAAACTTCCTGTATTGACCCCATTGCTGTGAGACACTTTTTAGCTTCAACTCTTTTATTTTATTCATTCATTCATTTTCTACTGCTTATCCTCACGAGGGTCGTGGGGGGTGCTGGAGCCTATCACAGCTGTTTTCGGGCGAGAGGCGGGGTACACCCAAACCAATCACAGGGTACATATAGACAAACAACCATTCACACCACACATACAAAATAAGCAGGTAAAAATGTACCACTTCCACATTGAATATTAGGCTCTTAGCTGTAAATCGTGTTGTTTTAATTTGGACAACAACCTAACTGACTGAATGAACAGCACCTTCAAGATGTGATTTGATCACAGGGTACACCCTGGACTGGTGGCCAGCCAATCACAGGGCACATATAGACAAACAACCATTCACACTCACATTCATACCTATGAACAATTTGGAGTCGCTAATTAACCTAGCATGTTTTTTGGAATGTGGGAGGAAACCGGAATACCCGGAGAAAACCCACGCATGCACGGGGAGAACATGCAAACTCCACAGAGAGATGCCCGAGGGTGGAATTGAACCCGGTCTCCTTGCTGTGAGGTCTGCACACTAACCACTTGACTCAACTCATTTTATTCATTCATTTATTCATTTTCTACCACCTTTCCTCACGAGAGTCGCGGGGATGCTGGAGCCTATCCCAGCTGGATAGGGTAGCGGGGTACACCCTGGACTGGTGGCCAGCCAATCACAGGGCACATATAGACAAACAGCCATTCATACTCACATTCATACCTATGGACAATTTGGAATCGCTAATTAACCTAGCATGTTTTTTGGAATGTGGGAGGAAACCGGAATACCCGGAGAAAACCCACGCATGCACGGGGAGAACATGCAAACTCCACACAGAGATGCCCGAGGGTGGAATTGAACCCTGGTCTCCTAGCTGTGAGATCTGCGCGCTAACCACTCGACCGCCGTATCGCCCCTAGTGAATAATAGTGAATAAGAATTCACTCATAGTGAATAAGAAGCTAACTAGTTAGCCTACTATTTATTTGTTCTAAACTTAAAGTGTTTCGAACTGAGCGGGGTTGAACAAGAAAGTAAGAAGACAAAAGTGTACCACTTCCACACAGAATGGGAGGATAACTTTTTTTCACTCTTTTTTCCACAAACAGCGACCATTTTTTACTTCATTTTTGAAAACATGATAGGCTCTCAAACTGAATTGTAGCCAGGCATGACGGACTGGTGGCCAGCCAATCACAGGGCACATATAGACAAACAACCATTCACACTCACATTCATACCTATGGACAATTTGGAGTTGCTAATTAACCTAGCATGTTTTTGGAATGTGGGAGAAAACCCACGCATGCACGAGGAGAACATGCAAACTCCACACAGAGATCCCCGAGGGTGGAATTGAACCCGTGTCTCCTTGCTGTGAGGTCTGCACGCTAACCACTCGACCTCAACTCATTTTAATCATTGCAAACCAAAGTTTCAACACACGCTAATATCAGCATTTATTTATTTAGTATTTAGCGTGTTTACAAGCTGCAATTACTTTGTGTCACTCACTTACACATCAGTGATCAAATGTACTGTCAAACCTGTTTGCCGCCTTAATTGTCACCAGTAATGAGCTTTTAAGACAAATATTTGCTTCCTTCCTCCTTGTGGGCTCATTTCACTAAGATGGCGTTTAAATTAAACCCATTAAACAGAAACTCAACCACATTTTCCATTAGTTTAACAAACAAAATCCAGTGCACAGAATTGGATTTTTCCTCAACGTCAGGTACAGCTGCAAAATGGAATGTGATCTACAGGAATAAACCAAAATGCATTTATTAAAACCAGAAAAATATCAAAACTTTTTCAGTGCTTTGGTTCCGATTTTCTACAATAAAAGCTCTGATAAAACATTCCACTGTTCTCAAATATCTTAATTTTTATATTTCTGCACAAAATAAGATGAAAAATAAACAAATCAAGAATAAAGAAAATCAATTAATCAGTAATAAATAAATATAATAATAATAATAATAATAAAACGGCAAATAATAAAAACTTAAGAAACCACATGGTGGGTAGACAAATTATTTTTTTCAGATTAAAATTACCAAAGCATTATTAGAGCCCTGTAGACATAACAAAACACGACTATAGTCACATTTATACTTTTTTTTATTTACAACATATTGCGTAACTGCAGGGTCTTGAGACACATGCTAACTCGCAAACTAGACAGCTAGCAACCTAAACGGTAGCCTCCAAGTTATTTCCTTTAAACTTAAAAAAGCCAATAACTTACCACTTCCACACGGATAGAGAGGATAACTATTAACAGTTATTTAACCTTTAACATGAACATTAATCAAAAGTAATATTTTTTTTCTGGGTACATGATACCATACAGCAGGGGTCCCCAAACTTTTTCCAGTGAGGGCCACATGACTTTTCTTTCCTCTGAAGAGGGGCCAGGGTCAGGGTCGTATGTTTGTTTATGTTCTATGACTGGGGCAAAGTGTGGTTGTAGTCACGTCACAATAGGTTACCATTTCCAGTTCTATGACAGAAAAATCACCATGCTTTATTGTTCAGGGGGCCGGGACAAATGTGAAAGTGGGCCGTGTCCGGCCCCCGGGCCTTAGTTTGGGGACCACTGCCATACAGCATCCATATCAAACTTGCGTGGGCCGCACTACCATTAAACTTTCATATCAAGGCGGGGGGCCTCAAACTAGTGTCCTGCGGGCCACATATGGCCCGCGGGGCCGCATGTTTGAGACCCCTGGTTTAGATTATGTTCCACAGATGGCGCTAATGCACACGAAAGCTGCTTGCCAACCGCCAATAAACAACAGAAGAAGAAGAAGAACGCAGTCTGACAACTTTCCGATTGAGCGGATACAAGATACCTCAATCGGATTGGGGAAAGGAATATTCCACCCCTGGGAATCTGAATATATATTCATTCGGATTGGCACTTCAATTTGGGAATGAGGTGTATACAAAGGTTACATTCGTTCCGTTTGAGCAAATAAACCAAATGGAATTGGAATATTTGGGTCCATGTAAACATGGCTACTGATAAGTAATTCATGCAAATACGATAAAGACGCCCATGCAACTATATTGCATAATTTTTGCATCATCAAACATACAGTATCTCCAATCATTGGCTGGTGGGCATCGATGAGTTGTTAATGTTGACGTTTTTGCTGTTAGCAAATTAGCATATTTACACGAAAACACCGGATTCAACATAAACATTGGGAAACGTCGCATGAGTATGAATTATAACGGCAACGAACATTCATATGCATCGCTAAGCCTGCACATTCCCACACACACTCCACTTTTAATAACGTCTCCAGAGGCATTGTGTACAGAATAGCCAAGTTTTTTTTTTTCCTTCTCAAGTTCAAACTGGCATCTAATAAATTCCAACGACATTATTCCTATCACATTTTAGGTCATGTCAGAAGTCATAATGAAAGACATGATGTGCTTTAAATAACTGGAGGGGGTGCCGATGCACACAGAGCGGCGTACACTGTCCTTGAATGTGAGAAAAAAAAAAAAAAACAAAAAAAAAGGACAGGTTGAAGACGAAAATGAAATTCCAGGCGACATAAAACAGTCGGCAATGAAAGCACTGCGATGCGTTTTGTGTGATGGGATTTTTCTGCTTCATCCTCAGGGGAGTCGCTGTGATGGGGAACGCAACGGGAAGAAAAAAAATGTTGCCACAGTTTCTTCCTCTCCAACCAAGAAAACGTGTCAGTTTTAGGAGTTTTTTTTTTTTTTTTTTTTAATGTGTCAAGGTAACCCACAGCAACTTGCAATGTACAATATGATAAAGCAGTGTTGACTTTTATACTTAAATTGTTCTAAATATTCCAAAAAATACTGTCAGGAGCAGTACGAGGATGCATCGTGGTCCTGTGATGGTATTAATGTTTCACTTCTCTTGTGTCTCTTCACAAACGCTGTGAGACGAAACAGTAGAGGAATTTTTATTGTGTGTGTTGTAAGAATAGCTTCCACTTCCACACACTGGGTGTATTTCATTTTTGGCTTTTTTTGTGTTAGCTTTAATAAATGATACTGTCAATCATTTTCATATTAGACCTTGTCACATCTCTTCTTGGCGAGTACGCTAAAGATAAAGGTATACTGTAGAACCTTGGTTTGCATCATTAATTCCTTTCAGATGCACCGAACTCTATCCAAATCATTCATTCATACCTATGGACAATTTGGAGTCGCTAATTAGTCGCTAGCATGTTTTTGGAATGTGGGAGGAAACCAAACATAGGTATGAATATGAGTTTGAATGGTTGTTTGTCTATATGTGCCCTGTGATTGGCTGGCGACCGGTCCAGGGTGTACCCCGCCTCTCGCCCGAAGACAGCTGGGATAGGCTCCAGCACACTCACGACCCTTGTGAGGCTAAGCGGCAGAAAATGAACATTCAGAAAATAGTTGGATTCTCACAGTGTATTAATAACACAACCAAATGTGCCCCATATTGTCCGCTAACACGAAAATACGCAATCTAAGTTTGGATGTTAACCAAAAAATTAAACGCTAACCAAGGTTTCACTGTATATATTTTTGGCAAAAGATATTTTAAAATGATAAAAATCCAGTTGTAAAATTCTGTCCCTTTTAATCAAATCTTGGCATGCATTTCTACTGGTTGTTTGTCTATACTATGTGCCCTGTCCAAGGAGTACCCCTCCTCTCGCCTGAAAACAGCTGGGATAGGCTCCAGCCCCCCTTGTGAGGCTAAGCGGCAAAAAATTATTGAATGAACATTCAGAAAATAGTCGGATTCTCACAGTGTATTAATAACACAACCAAATGTGCCCCATATTGTCCGCTAACAGGAAAATACGCAATCTAAGTTTGGATGTTAACCAAAAAATTAAACGCTAACCAAGGTTTCACTGTATATATTTGCGGCAAAATACATTTTAATGATCATTTCCCAAACAAAAGTAAAAATCTGTATGATGGACTGCTTATTTTTAAATATAAAATATTATTTTTTTAGTATTAGAACAAAAAATAGACCCTACGTTTGGGGAAAATGATAAAATCCAGTTATAAAATTCTGTCCCTTTTAATCAAATCTTGGCATGCATTTCTGCTGGTTGTTTGTCTATATGTGCCTTCTCCAAGGAGTACCCCTCCTCTCGCCCCAGGACAGCTGGGATAGGCTCCAGCACCGCCGCGACCCTTGTGAGGCTAAGCGGCAAAAAATTATTGAATGAACATTCAGAAAATAGTCGGATTCTCACAGTGTATTAATAACACAACCAAATGTGCCCCATAATGTCCGCTAACAGGAAAATACGCAATCTAAGTTTGGATGTTAACCAAAAAATTAAACGCTAACCAAGGTTTCACTGTATATATTTGCCAACCAAATGTGCCCCACATTGTCTGCTAAAAGGAAAATATACGCAAACTAAGTCAACAAGTTTGGATGTTAACCAAAAAATGCAACGCTAACCAAGGTTTCACTGTATATATTTTCGGCAAAAGACATTTTAATGATCATTTCCCAAACAAAAGTGATGGACTGCTTATTTTTAAATAGAAAATATTATTTTTTAGTATTAGAACACAAAATAGACCCTATGTTTGGGGAAAATGATAAAATCCATTAATAAAATTCAGTCCCTTTTAATCAAATCTTGGCATGCATTTCTGCCAACACACTAATCTCCTCAGTAGTCAGCATTGTTACAAGCAAATTAAAGGGCTGTGATTGCTCCATATAAAATTGACTTTCCAGACCATGGTCATGTGACATTTATAAAAACAATATAATATCGCAACCTTTTGCTGCCTTAAGTGGTAAAAGAAAGCAGCGTGTCAATGCTGCAGGCTGTTTATTGCTTATTGGAGGTAGCGCATACATATTTTATGATGGCTGGTCAAAAGATCATCTGAGGTAAACATCACAGAGGCAATAATATTGTTACACAAGTCACATTAACGGAGTGGAATGCATTAACCGAGGGAAAAAATATGTACAAGTCCAAGTCAAGAAGACAAATAGACAAATAAAAAGTACAATGTACTTGACCTGGAGGCTAACGTCGAAGGAATATTCATGGCCAATATACCGCCGCAAGGCCTACTAATATCATCGCAGTTAAGATTAATGTGCGGATTTTTCTAGCGCCATGTTCACCGCATTCGGGAATGATGACCATCATATGTAACACCATGTCTTGCTGTTTATATTTATTACACAAAATGTAATCAAAAACGAAGTTGCAACGAGAACGCCGTTATGGATTTTTCAGTCCACATGGTACTCGAACACGCATGCCAAAATGCTCTGCATCCACTTAGCGGAAAGAACCGCGCAGCCGGTGGCACTTTGGAGACCGATGCTGATTATTACCTTTCACTCAGCGTTTAACGGCTTCCTCATTAGCGCTGGAACCTCACCGCGGAGCAAGGACTTCCTCTCGTCAGAGCGTCGAGCCCCCCCCCCCCCCCTTTCACCTCAAAACCAACCTCCTGGTTGTGTGAGGGCAAACATCACGTCTCAACAGATGCTGTCAACAAGACGGCGGCTAAAGATAGACGATGGTGAAGCGACGAGGCATTCAAGGAGGCGAGACGGGGTGGGGGGGGCTTTGTCTTGTGGTGTTTTGACAAGCACGTGCTTGGTATAACGCAGCTTGCGAATTTGATATGTTCTTCTTTTTCTGTACTACTGAATTTTACATCAAAATATCACCTCTCATTCTTCTTGATCAATGCCCGATTATAACCACTACATCAGGATTATCCTAAGTGGGGCTCTGGGATTTTTTTTTTTCTATTGTAAAAATACAATGAAACAAAAGACTAAAAA
This sequence comes from Doryrhamphus excisus, assembly GCF_030265055.1. NCBI lineage: Eukaryota > Metazoa > Chordata > Actinopteri > Syngnathiformes > Syngnathidae > Doryrhamphus > Doryrhamphus excisus. Next base: position 19,923,393 of record NC_080474.1, read on the forward strand.
ATATAGCCAAAATGGACAAAAAGATGAGTAATTTTACATTTTTTACATTTAATTTTAAGAATGAAGACAAACTATTTATGGTAATGGTAATGGTTTTATTTCATTTGAACATGCATCCGATTACAATTGAATGCATCACATAATCGGTTCACATGGTTCACATGTCCAAAAGGAGTAGGAAGAAGCAAAGCTTATTAAATCCTACCCCTCCATCTGGTACTTTTACAATCAGTAACTGTTACACTTGTTCACTTCCTGCTTTCCTAATATAGTTTAAGGTTTAAAAAAAAATCTAAAATGTATTCAATTTAATTTTATTTAATTGTATTAATTTTATTTAATTTTAGTTTATTTTATTTAATTTTAGTTTATTTTATTTAATTTTAGTTTATTTTATTTAATTTTATTTAAGATAATCTTAAATCTCAGATACAATGACATAATAGGTACCATAGTAACTGCCAATATAGTTTTAAAGAATAGAGTCACAGTATTAAGAGGAAAAAATGCTTAGTTCAAATATTAAAAAAAAGTAGGAAAAAAGTGTAACGTAAATCCAAAAGGTTCATTCATACTAATAATACCTTTTGTTTACAATAACACAAAGATGAGATACAGGTTGTTTTTCCTTTAAATAAAAAAATCATAACAATCATCATAACAACATGAGTGGGTTCAAAAAACGTAACAGTGGCCCTTGCATGCTTTGATTTTTCACTATGGGGGGGTCGGTGGAAAAAATGTGGACAACCTAGACTACACTACCTGCGATAATTCCATTGAAAAAAAAAATATATATATAGAGGATTTCTGATTTGCATTTTTTGGGTAGGTCTATAAATATATCCGCAATTTTTTTTAAATCTGTTTAATTACATTTATATGTGATATTATCTTGACTATGTCCTATAAAAACATACATTCTGGTGCACCGGCTCCTCCGCGTAGTACATCCTGCACATGCCCAACAGGAACATGACTGATTGTTTTTGTAACGCTGCATGCATCTCTTCCAAGGACATTAACTACTAATGCAATGTTAAACAAACTGAAGACAATTCCCAGCTCTGCTCATTGATTCCTCTTCCTTCCTTTGGCCCACGCTTTAGCAGAGGTTATAAAAATCAACTATTCCCCTGCTTCCCCTCCTTGGATTGCTTTATGTGGCCGGCTCTGCTTCTTTACCGATGCTGCAATCCAAGAAAGGATGTTTGCAACCACATAGAAGGTGACCATTTTGAGACTGAGACTGAGACTGGAACCCCCCCCATCTACAGCAGGAAACATGATCATTTGTTTGACTATCGCTCTTCCTGGATGGCGCCTTGTAAAGTAGTCGCAGGAGTAGCCTTTAACAGTAACGCCGCCGTATATAAGCGCTAAGTGCTGACTCCGAAAAAGTCCAGTGATTTGTGATTGGATCAGAACCATAGCACAGAGGTTGAAAATCGTCATCGTAAAACATCAACGTGACAGCTCTCCCAGATCCATCTCAGTGTGGGTGACGGACAGGAAGGTCACAGTCGTGCAGCGATACATCACATTGGCAATACAGGCCAATTCCAATCACCTCCTCTTCCCTAGACAGGCACTCCCACTTAGCCTTTCTAATCCTCTCCATCCCATTACATGATGCTACAGAACCTGGGCACATTACACACTTCGGCGGAGATCATTTGTCGCCCTTATGCAAGCGGCCAAGGATCAAATAATATCAACGCTGGTATATTTCAGCCCGGCTCACGGCTGAGAGTAAACAGACCATTGTATCCCTGAAGTGGTCTCCAAAATCTTAAGATAAATTTACCCTTTTACTGAAAACTGCCGGTTAGAGCCTGAAAACACATAAGTGCTAAATCGATTAAGCAAACGGAAAAATTGCACATGCATTGGAAACTTATTTGGCATCATTAAATCGATCCAGAAGGTCCGACTCTAACCAAAACAGACTGTATTTGAGTCAATTTTCCCCATAAGAAATCATGAAAATCCATTTAAGCTATTCCAGAAAGCCAAAAATACTACACCAAAACATGTGTTTATAGTTTCACATGCGGACCAAGAGACATTGTTTGTTGTTTTGGGGGTTTGGTACCCCCAAAAGGCTGGGGATATATTGTAAAATGACTACTTTCTTGTACACTGAATATGACTTTTCTTTTTGGTAAACTCTAGTTGAGGTGCCAAGACTGGACCAAGAGACATTGTTTGTTGTTTTGGGGGTTTGGTACCCCCAAAAGGGGGGGGGTGTATTGAACTATTACTACTTTCTTGTACACTGAATATGACGTTTCTTTTTGGTAAACTCTCGTTGAGGTGCCAAGACTGGACCAACAGACATTGTTTGTTGTTTTGGGGGTTTGGTACCCCCAAAAGGCTGGGAATATATTGTAAAATTACTACTTTCTTGTACACTGAATATGACTTTTCTTTTAGGTAAACTCTAGTTGAGGTGCCAAGACTGGACCAAGAGACATTGTTTGTTGTTTTGGGGGTTTGGTACCCCCAAAAGGGGAGAATATATAGTAAAATTACTACTTTCTTGTACACTGAATATGACTTTTCTTTTTGGTAAACTCTAGTTGAGGTGCCAAGACTGGACCAAGAGACATTGTTTGTTGTTTTAGGGGTTTGGTACCCCCAAAAGGCTGGGAATATATTGTAAAATTACTACTTTCTTGTACACTGAATATGACTTTTCTTTTTGGTAAACTCTAGTTGAGGTGCCAAGACTGGATCAACAGACATTGTTTGTTGTTTTGGGGGGTTTGGTACCCCCAAAAGGGGGGAATATATTGTAAAATTACTACTTTCTTGTACACTGAATATGACTTTTCTTTTTGGTAAACTCTAGTTGAGGTGCCAAGACTGGACCAACAGACGTTGTTTGTTGTTTTGGGGGTTTGGTACCCCCAAAAGGCTGGGAATATATTGTAAAATGACTACTTTCTTGTACACTGAATATGACTTTTCTTTTTGGTAAACTCTAGTTGAGGTGCCAAGACTGGACCAACAGACGTAGTTTGTTGTTTTGGGGGTTTGGTACCCCCAAAACGGATCTTCAATGATTGTTTGCTCAATTTTTACCAGATTTTTGCAACGGCAATAATGCTACAGATGTAAGAGAATGCAGTCTTTCATGGTGTTTTTCTAAAAAGGAATTGCTGGATTGATGATATGTCTCTCCCATTCCTAACATTTTGACCAAAAATTCAAATGACTTCAGCGGCTGTCAACTTTAATACTACCACTGTATCTGTGTAGTAGAAGCTATTGAAGATAGGGGAAACTAAATGACTTCTCACAGCATGCATCTGCAACCCCAGTCTGCTCTTCCATAGACAGAATGCTGGCCTTGCTCACACAGTAAAAAAAAAAAGTCTACACTCGTAAGAGCCGTTACCTCGCTAACCCTGACTCCTCCTGAATCTACTGCCCGTGTTTGACCACAGTAAAACACCGATCATTAAATTCTTTTTTTCCCCTCAGTGCAATCAGGTTGAGGTTGTGGTCAAGCTTTATATCTCGCTATCAACTGTGAAGCTTTTGCAATGAAGAAAACTAAAATCACCGGAGTATCCAAAGTCAAAATATGTTAATGTTCCAGATTGTTGCAGAGACTGTCCTTACAGTTGGTGATTAATTTGAGTCTTCCAGTCATATGAAATGCATTGCTGTTGATTTAGGTTCAACTACAGTAAACCTCGGATATATCGGATTCAATTGTTCCCACTGGTTTTGTCCGATATAAGCGAAATCCGTTACATATACCGGAAAATGTCCGTTTTACGCATATATCGGATTTATATCCGGTATATGCGTAAATGGGATTTTATCTGTTATAAAAAGGCACTTCCTTGACTATGTTTCCAATGTACCTGGACGCGCAGGCAACGCTGCAAACGCTGCAAATGACGTCGTATAGCGGCCTGTCACGATTCGGCGAATCGGAGCGCCACGATGCGGCCATCCGATATATGCGAGGGAAATTTAATGGAAATGCATTGGAACGGGACTGGAGATTTTGTCCGAAATAGGCGAAATCCGTTATAAAAAAAAACCGATATATGCAATGAATTTTTATTGGAAATGCATTACAGAAAAATCGTTTCTTTTTTATCTGTCCGTTGTGAGCGAATTTACGATATATCCGAGTCCGATATATCCGAGGTTTACTGTAGTAGCAAATGCCCTGAATTGTTAAGAAGAAAAAAAAATTAAAATATTTTAAAAATAATAAAATATTATAATAATTAAAATAAAATTAAAATAATAATTATTATATTATTATGTAAAATATGCAAATATAACAATATTATTATATATAATTAATATAATAATTAGCATTAATATAATAAATATAATAATCATAATAGTTATAATAATAATATAATAATAATTATTATTTTAATTTTTATTATTATTATGTGCTTTGAAAAATCGTTTCTTTTTTATCTGTCCGTTGTGAGCGAATTTCCGATATTTCCGAGTCCGATATATCCGAGGTTTACTGTAGTTTGCTGTGTGAAGAACTGGTATCAACTGGTTGTCATATCAACGCAACACTGCATGGAAACAGCAGTTCAAAACATTCATTGATTCTCGACACCCGCCACTGCTCTTAAGGTTCAGGTAGTAAAGTCAATGAACGTAAACTCGCACAGCTACACTGGCTGGCATCCGTTACACTCACCAGCAGCTATGCAACCTGCCTTGGTTTAGCCTGCCCCGTGCACCACCGTGGGCTCGAACCTCGATGTTTCTAATGAGACGGCTAAGCGCTGAGTTAAAAGCCCGCACTCTCAACTTGACGCTCAGCACAGCTGGGTTCGGGGATTGCGGTGTACTAAAGTACATTTGCACAGCCAAACTGGCTGGCGTCCATTACACTCGGTCTCGCAAGAGAAACAAGCAACTAGCTCTCGGAAACACGAGCCCAAAAAAAAAAAGCGAACTTGGGAATTTTCGACATAAAAGCAAACCCAAAGTCAATTAGAATAAGGCAATACTGATGTGTTGGTGTGTGAGTTTATCCATCCATACATTTTTTTTATACCGCTTATCCTCTGTAGGATGGCAGGGTATGCTGGAGCCTATCCCAGCAGACTTTTAGCGAGAGGCGGAGTACACAGTGGACTTGTCATCAGCCAATCACAGGGCACATATAGACAAACAACCATTCACACTCACATTCATACCTATGGACAATTTGGAGTCGCTAATTAACCTAGCATGTTTTTGGAATGTGGGAGGAAACCGGAGTACCCGGAAAAAAACCCCACTCATGCACGGGGAGAACATGCAAACTCCACACAGATTCCCAATCAGAGATTCAAACCCACATCTTCCCAATTCCCAACTTTTCCCTTTTCTGTGCATTATAACACGATAAAACAAGTTAATATGAACTGAATTAAATTAGGCGGCACGGTGGTCGAGTGGTTAGCGCGCAGACCTCACAGCTTGGAGACCAGGGTTCAATTCCACCCTTGGCATGTTCTCCCCATGTTCTCATGCGTGGGTTTTCTCCGGGTACTCCGGTTTCCTCCCACATTCCAAAAAACATGCTAGGTTAATTAGCGACTCCAAATTGTCCATAGGTATGAATGTGAGTGTGAATGGTTGTTTGTCTATATGTGCCCTGTGATTGGCTGGCCACCAGTCCAGGGTGTACCCCGCCTCTCGCCCGAAGACAGCTGGGATAGGCTCCAGCACCCCCGCGACCTTTGTGAGGAAAAGCAGTAGAAAATGAATGAATGAATGAACATTATTAGAGACCTCTCGACATAAATAACACCCCTATAGTCACTTTTACACACATTTATAGTAAACATAACAGAAAATAATACATATAGGGCATAAACAATTAATATATAATATTTACATTTTTTGGAATGTTTATGTTCGGTTCCTCCCACATTCCAAAAACATGCTAGGTTAATTAGCGACTCCAAATTGTCCATAGGTATGAATGTGAGTGTGAATGGTTGTTTGTCTATATGTGACCTGTGATTGGCTGGCCACCAGTCCAGGGTGTACACCCCCGCGACCCTCATCAGGAAAAGCGTAAGAAAATGAATGAATAAAAACATTTAAAAAAAAATTTAAACCTTAAACTATATTAGGAAAGCAGGAAGTGAACAAATGTAACAGTAAAAAAATGGTTAAATGTGACTATAGGGTTGTTATTTCATGTCTAGAGGGCTCTAATAATGTTAAAAAAACATATTTATAAGGCTTTCTATGCCTAACTATGATAATATTTACCAAATTTAAAAAAAAACTGTATTATGGAAAGCAGGAAGTGAACAAATGTAACAGTTACTGATTGTAAAAGTACCAGATGGAGGGGTGGGATTTAATAAGCTTTGCTTCTTCCTACTCCTTTTGGACATGTGGAACTGTGTACTGATTATGTGATGCATTCAATTGTAATCTGATGCACGTTCAAATGAAATAAAAATATTACCATTACCATAATATAGTACGATTCTATGAGGTACATTTGGAAACTCCCAGTCTGTGCCATATATAAAATATATGTTCTTGGGTCTTCTAATTTTCCGTGTGACATTTAAGGCAGCGTACATCAGAAGAATACTCATACGGAGCTGAAGGCGGGCGGATGAAAGCGCTCACGGAAAAAGCCGTTTCATGGCCGTACAGTAGAAGCACAGCTGAGGTTGTTCCAGTCGTGTGAAGGTTGCCGTTTTACCCAGACGACATAATATAGCGCGACGGCAGCTCTGAGCCAGACTCCAACAACGTTGATTAGTCGGTGACAGTAACGACGGTATGGACGCGATACGTCTCCGAAAAGTCCCAATTCTCATTAGAATGCACTGTCATCCCTTATGGATGTTTTACAATTGACTTCCATTTTAAGTCGAGTCAAGCTCCACTGATCTTCGCGCAGCCGAGAAGCAGGCAGGTTGCACGCCTCAAGGGCAACGACCATCTCGTGTGAATTTGCTGAGGTGCTCGAAACGCATCGCCTCTTATGACACATTCAAAAAGGAGCTGATCAAACGGCGTCTATGCGGGGTGACATCATTGGGAGATGAGAGATAAAATTGTTCACTCGTTTCTCCGAGATTGGTTGTGATGTCGGGGACACGCATTCCGAAAAGGTGTGAGTCGGTTAGTTATTCAAGGCATCAGCGAACAGGTGGGCCTTTTATCAAATATGCAGCTTGACTTCCTGCTTCGCGGCAGCCTGAAGAGACGTGTTGTCAGCACGGGTTATACATACTTTGTTTAGCATTTACATACGGTAGAAGAAGAATACTGTCACAAATGTTGACTTGAGCTGTATCTGCATCTCCATGACGTTAAGATGTGTTATTTATTGAATAACGCCGTGTTCTTTCCTGTATGACTCAACTACATGTAATACACTTACAAGCCATAACATTAAGTACACCTACAGACTCTCATGACATTCATTTGTACATGTTTTAATGTAGTAAATAATAAATACATTGTTTTTAAAATGACAGTAATTTACCTTAAAATTATTATTATTTATTCAAAATTATTCAAATTATTTGTGCAATTTACTGTTTACGCTGTACATTGTTGTTCATATTTGATGACATCTATTTATTCTATCTATTTATTCTCCAAATTGTTATTATTATTATTATACAGGATCCATCCATCCATCCATCTACCTTATTTTCTTGAACCCTGCATGCCCCCGTGTTTTCCAAATCTGTAAGCTGCTGGATGATGAATAAAGTATCTATCAATCCATCCATCCATCCATCCATCCATCTACCTTATTTTCTTGAACCGTGCATGCCCCCGTGTTTTCCAAATCTGTAAGCTGCTGGATGATGAATAAAGTACTATCCATCCATCCATCCATCCATCCACCCACCCACTCATCCATCCATCCATCTACCCTATTTTCTTGAACCCTGCATGCCCCCGTGTTTTCCAAATCTGTAAGCTGCTGGAGGATGAATAAAGTATCTATCTATCCACCCATCCATCCATCCATCCATCCATCTACCCTATTTTCTTGAACCCTGCATGCCCCGTGTTTTCCAAATCTGTAAGCTATTATCAACATCTTTGAATGTGTCTTTTGAATGCCTTGTGTTTGTATTTTAGTTCATTTAGTCGCTTTTTTATGCTTGGAAATTTTGCGTAAATATGCATATGTTTTGACAAATGAGCATAATTAATTTATATATTTTCGAAAAATATTTTTGAAAAAAAAACCATGACATAGTGAAGCTTCTCGAAGTCAGAGGGTTCAACGTTTGGGAAAAAGTAGCGCTTTATAGTCCGAAATTGTAATGGTAATTGTACATTGTATGTTCCATGGGATGTAAAATATCATTACATCATTCATTCATTCATTCATTTTCTACTGCTTTTTCCTCACGGGGTACACCCTGGACTGGTCGCCAGCCAATCACAGGGCACATATAGACAAACAACCATTCACACTCACATTCATACCTATGGACAATTTGGAGTTGCCAATTAACCTAGCATGTTTTTGGAATGTGGGAGGAAACCGGAGTACCCGGAGAAAACCCACGCATGCACGGGGAGAACATGCAAACTCCACACAGAGATGGCCGAGGGTGGAATTGAACCCTGGTCTCCTAGCTGTGAGGTCTGCGTGCTAACCACTCGAACGCCGTGCCGCCCTCATTACATCATCATCTTTATAATTATGTAATTAGAATCTTTGTCATGACCGAATTTAATTGCGCAGGTGTACCTAATGTTGTGTCCATAGAGTGGAGTTAAAGCGTTGAGCCAAATGCATCCCATGTTGGATATGATTTAAAGCAACCCATGCTATGTTTGAATCCCTCCTCCTGGCTGGCTCGCCTCACAAAACCTCCTCACTCGTGAGACACTTTTGCTGATGCAGGGCGAAACGCTCGGTTACGGTGACCCGTGCCAAGAGTTTTCAGATGAAACTATCCCTTCTACTGCAAACTCACCTTTACGCTTAACCGCTGAGAGTTTAATTCCCCACCCCCACCCCAAACCCACCCCCCATCCCAACACAGCTGTGTTCTGTTTGGACGCGTGACCGATGTTCCCCCGATTGCACTGTCAGCAGATGTCTGTTATCACGTTTGGTCGTGCCAACTCGTGCAACAATTGCAAAATGGTTAGCAATGCTAGATCATGTGAATTATGATATTTCCTGCTTTCACACAATGTTTAGCGTACTCAGGAGAGTTGAACAGGAAATGGTACATGAAGTAAAGCCGTTTAGTACTTAGTGGGCTTAGTTTTTTCGTTGGATTTTGCTTTACATTTTAATTGCTGTGCTAAAAAAACGCCCTCTTTAGCCACACATCCATCACCGTATACGGTATTATCCTATAAGTCAAGGGAAGCCATATTTTCCCACCAAAATATAGGAGCCACGTATACTAAATATATTCATTTTCTACCGCTTATCTTCACCAGAGTCGCAGGCATGCTGGAGCCTATCCCAGCTGTCTTCGGATGAGAGGCGACTGGTTGCCAACCAATCACAGGGCACATATAGACAAACAACCATTCACACTCACATTCATACCTATGGACAATTTGGAGTCGCTAATTAACCTAGCATGTTTTTTGGAATGTGGGAGGAAACCGGAGTACCCGGAAAAAAAAACACGCATGCACGGGGAGAACATGTAAACTCCACACAAAAATAGCCGAGGGTGGAATTGAACTTGGGTGTCCTAGCTGTGAGGCCATCACGCTAACCACTCGTCCACCGTGCAGGCCGTAGGTATAATAATTCATTTTCTACCGCTTATCTTCACAAGAGTCGCGGGCATGCTGGAGCCTATCCCAGCTGTCTTGGGGCGAGAGGCGGGGTACACCCTGGACTGGTCACCAGCCAATCACAGGGCACATATAGACAAACAACCATTCACACTCACATTCATACCTATGGACAATTTGGTGTCGCTAATTAACCTAGCATGTTTTTGGAATGTGGGAGGAAACCGGAGTACCCGGAAAAAAAAAACACGCATGCACGGGGAGAACATGCAAACTCCACACAAAAATAGCCGAGGTTGGAATTGAACTTGGGTGTCCTAGCTGTGAGGCCTTCACGCTAACCACTCGACCACCGTGCAGGCCGTAGGTATTTATATTTATGATTATTCATTCAATAATTAATTTTATACCGCTTATCTTCACAAGAGTTGCGGGCATGCTGGAGCCTATCCCAGCTGTCTTTGAGCGAGAGGCGGGGTACACCCTGGACTGGTCACCAGCCAATCACAGGGCACATATAGACAAACAACCATTCACACTCACATTCATACCTATGGACAATTTGGAGTCGCTAATTAACCTAGCATGTTTTTGGAATGTGGGAGGAAACCGGAGTACCCGGAAAAAAAACCTGCATGCACGGGGAGAACATGCAAACTACACACAAAAATAGTCGAGGTTGGAATTGAACCTGGGTGTCCTAGCTGTGAGGCCTGCACGCTAACCACTCATCCACCGTGCAGGCCGTAGGTATAATAATTCATTTTCTACCGCTTATCTTCACAAGAGTCGCGGGCATACTGGAGCCTATCCCAGCTGTCTTGGGGCGAGAGGCGGGGTACACCCTGGACTGGTGGCCAGCCAATCACAGGGCACATATAGACAAACAACCATTCACACTCACATTCATACCTATGGACAATTTGGAGTCGCTAATTAACCTAGCATGTTTTTGGAATGCGCCCGTGTTTTGTAAAATAAATCAAACCTGCAATAAAAGCCTGTTGCTATGGGAATCAAGTCTGGTGCTTGTGTGTCTCAACCAACATTCTACAATACTGACACCTACTGACCGGTGTAGAATACTACATATCATCAATGGTGGAATTGAATGCGTTTTTTTCAGTTATTTAATCATTTACATTCCGGTCTAGAAATTAATATTGTATGTATCCTATTGTATGTATGTATGTAAACAACTAATGAAAGCATGTACAATAACAATATGTACTGTATGTTTATTATATTACCAATATTACCAAATACATCTGCTACAGACAGACATTCCCATAAGCCGGTAAAGCACCCCTCCCCTGATAGAAAACCATTATTCCATGGACACATGTTCCCTTTTCCAGGAAGTCATCTTTTAACACATATAACATAAAGTGCAAAGATGGATTTCTGGTACTAAAAATGTCTAATAACTAGCATATTTGTTGTATTTTTATAAGAAATACGGCACAGTAAAAAAGTTTTTCATTGCTCCTGGTCCCAAAAAAAAAAAAAAAGTGTCATGTGACAGCGGTGGCGCTGGGACCCATTGAAAACGTCGACTTTAAAAAGGTATTCCAACGTCTAAAAATATCATTTCAAGTCTGGGAAAAGTCTAACACGTCCACTTTGGAACCCGCGCAGTCAGTCCATCAGTCAGCTATGGAGTATAATTGGCTGTGACACATGCTTTAATTGCGTTTTATGGCATTTTTTAATCATGTGGAAAGAGTCCCTTGTGGTCGGAGACACTTAACCGACTGGAAGCCGCAGTTCCACCTCAGTGTGGCTAAATGTTGGCTATCGGACTGGAGTTTAATCTGCTTAGCTGACCATTCATTCATCATCCATTATCTATGCACGCTTTTGCATTGGAACGAGCCCGGCTCACCGCCGGTGCCTGCCATCCCCCGCCTGGAGGGACTCTTCACATTGGGATTAAATATTGTTATCGTCGTGTAGAGCAGCTCATAGGGTACATAATTAACTGGCATGTTTTATTTAAGGACGTAAAGATGGAAATGTTGACCTCTAACATCTACCAATGAGCATTAAGGACGCAATGGAATGAAAAAAGACACGGTCAAATTACAGGAAAGAAAAGTTCGAGAGTATAAAGTATAAATAAAGTTACATGAATCCCTCGTTTATCGCGGTTAATTTGTTCCAGAATAATTCCCTTTATACAAATTAAATATTTTTTTTACCTTTTTAATACAGTTTTAGAGCCCTCTAAGCATGAAATAACACCCCTATAGTCCTCTTTACTCCCATATTACCCCAAAAATTTTAATGTTAAAATGTTGGTCAGTAAGCCGGTGTTTTGTAAAATAAATCAAACCTGCAATAAAAGCCTGTTGTTATGGGAATCAAGTCTGGTGCTTGTGTGTCTCGCCCAACATTGTACAGTACTGACACCTACTGACCAGTGTAGAATACTACATATCATCAATGCGTTTTCTGAATGCCTTATTTGGGGATTTCAGTTATTTAATCAGGGCGGCACGGTGGTCTAGGGGTTAGCGCGCAGACCTCACAGCTAGGAGACCAGGGTTCAATCCCACCCTCGGGCATCTCTGTGTGGAGTTTGCATGTTCTCCCCGTGCATGCATGCGTGGGTTTTCTCCGGGTACTCCGGTTTCCTCCCACATTCCAAAAACATGCTAGGTTAATTAGCCACTCCAAATTGTCCATAGGTATGAATGTGAGTGTGAATGGTTGTTTGTCTATATGTGCCCTGTGATTGGCTGGCGACCAGTCTAGGGTGTACCCCGCCTTACGCCCAAAGACAGCACCCCCCGCGACCCTCGTGAGGAAAAAGCGGTAGAAAATGAATGAATGAATTACAATTTGACCTTTTTAATACAGTTTTAGAGCCCTCTAAGCATGAAATAACACCCCTATAGTCCTCTTTACTCCCATATTACCCAAAAATGTTAATGTTAAAATGTTGGTCAGTTAGCCCGTGTTTTGTAAAATAAATCAAACCTGCAATAAAAGCCTGTTGTTATGGGAATCAAGTCTGGTGCTTGTGTGTCTCGCCCAACATTCTACAGTACTGACACCTACTGACCAGTGTAGAATACTACATATTATCAGAGTGTTTTTTGAATGCCTTAATTTGGAGATTTCTGTTATTTAGTCATTTATATTCTTAAAAATTTCGGCTAAAAATATGCTACATTAGCTTAAATATGCATATGTTTTGAGTCATATCAGGCCATGTTCAATTACAGAGCAGCTTGAATAATTAATTCATTTGCATTAATTCAATGCTACCAAAGATTTATACGTTTTTCTAAACCTGAACGCTTGCTCTTAAATACATATTTATACGTTTTTACATTTTTTTTTGCAAAAGAAGCAAAAAGAGGTGATGAAGCAATAAAGTGTGTACAGACTGTGTACATACGTATATTTATACTGTTTATTCTGTATATTTTGTATTTTCATTTTTTAATATTTAGTAGCCTGCAGCTACTTCATCAAAACAAATTCCTAGTATGTTTGATCATACCTGGCAATAAAATGTTTGATTCTGATTCTAAAAAGCATGTTTACATACAAGTTCATGGTGTTATATTTGTAAATACATTATTTTAATGTAAAACAACAATATTTAGTGTTGTTTATGTTGTGGCATAGCACTTTGGCTAACTATATATGGCTATATTTGTGTCGCAGTAAAAAAAAGTTATGCTTCAAATTTTTACGTTTTTGCTGATAATTTGCCAAAAACTTACCTATCGTCTACTGATGATTACTAAAGAACGGAAAACGGTAGAAACAAAGTTTATTTCCTGATGAAAAATGAGAGTTTAATGATTCTTTTGGTATATTCTAGTATGTATATATAACACTATAACGGAATATTCTGTGAGTCTTGAAAAATCAAAATGGTAAAAAAAAATGGCCAATATGGCGTTGATGTCTTTTGAAAAATGGCTGACATTGATTGATGTTGACTAGTATGTCACGTTCAATGCTCCTTTAAGTGTTTTGTTGTGCTGTCCTCAACTGTTGTTCCCATCCAGGGCGGGGCAACCAGACACACCTGGGCCCAATTGCTAATCACCGCAGCCGTGGTTGCCAGTTTGAGTTTAACCCCCAATTTATGCTCGTCTGTGACTTTTTCCATAACTGGCCTTTGACCTTGTTGTGCCTTAGAGACACATTTTGTTGGCCTGATCAAGAATTTCACCATCACCTCATCTCTGCATCCTGGGCCCAACCTTCAGATTAACTCTGATTAATCCTGACTAACCCCTAATTCCCACACAAATTGACATTGACACAAAATTTACACAAATATTTAAGATATTTAATTTTTTTTCTGTAAAATTTAAGTCATATTTTTCTCATGACCGTAAAAATATATTTACATAATTATTGTTTTTTTTAATAGTATTATTTTTATTCCTTTGAAGTTTATTCACATGCAAATATTTTTCTAAAAATACAAATAGAAGTTTATTCTTGTACTTCCAGTCCAGGGTGTGCCCCGCCTCTCGTGTGAAGTCAGCTGGGATAGGCTCCAGCATACCCCGCCGCGACCCTCATGAGGAAAAAGCGGTAGAAAATGAATGTGTGAATTTTTTTTTAATAGTATTATTCTTATTCTTTTTAGCACAAGTTTATTTACATGTAAATATTTTTCTAAAAATACAAATAGAAGGTTAGTCCATGGTGTGCCCCGCCTCTTGTGTGAAGTCAGCTGGGATAGGCTCCAGCATATACCCCCCTGCGACCCGAGTGAGGATAAGCGGCATAGAAAATGAATGGATGGATTTTTTTTTATATTCTGACCTTTTATTGTAATACTACTAAATTATATTTTTGCAAAAATTAGTACAATTTCAGTCAGAGAAAAGTACAACTTTATACACAGTTAAATTAAATTAATTCACATATTTTTTTTCTTGTCAAATTCTGTTTTGTTTGTGTCATATTATATTAACTCTTATATCTGTACTTGTTATTGCAAAAAATATATATATATTATTGGAATATTATGTCAATTTTTATGCTCTTTTATTAAACCATTTTCAATCATTTATTGGTCATTGCTGTAATATTAAAAGTATACTTTTTGGGATATGATTGTTACTATTTGTTAGTCCATTTCAAACAGTTTAAACTTTGGTATCCCCCCCTTGGAAATTGAACAAGTGGTTGCTCCATCCCCACAGAACAATAGCACAGCATGAAGGTTTTTCACGCCTCTTTACATAAACAAGCAGTGGCAGTTCATTTAAAAAGGTAGAAGATTACCTGGGATCTCCTGGAGAGGAACATGCGAGAAGCTGAAGCCCTTGGCTGCAAAAGCCTCCCGCACCTCGCTGCAATTCCGCGCTTTCAGCTCCGCTTTGGCTGCAAAACACAGCGCGGAAAAAGTGCAAAGGAGAGTCTCCAGTCTCAGCATTGTGGACTTGGACGAAGATCCAGAAGCTTCTCTGCAGTGTTTAAAAAAAAACAACAACCTCCCCTGGAAAAGGGGGAGCCACCTGCACTTGACGCCTTGGACCTTTTTTACTCAATTAACGGCAAGCTGCACATTTCCCTGGGGGGGGGAGGAAAGAAGGTCTTTAAAAGACAGCAGAGGGTGACTCATTAGGAGACCCCCCATGAACCGCAAGAAGGATGGCTCGCATGGAGATGCCACATGGATCCAAAGACGAGTCCTTATTTCCCGCTGTCTTTTGTCAACTTGCAGACGGAGCCCGGCGTGCTGCGTTCAAGTGCAAATGCTGTGTGAGCGAGCAAAGGAGGGGGAGACGCTGTGCATCAGATGCTCAGGCAATGCAAAGCGGCACACAAAATGTGGACTGGAATTAAGCTACCGTGCATTTACTGGTGCGGTGAAAAGTGGAGGGAAATAAACCAGTCAACAACTCATCTGTTTTACTGTCTTTAAACGCCACCAGGAAGTATGTTTTTTTTTACCTATGTGGCTGCTGAAAGACAAAGCATTCATGTCCCAAATACAAAGAAGTATTCCTCCACCTTTCAATGTCCCATTTATGCTCTCATGCAAATTCACACAGAGAATAAATGTTGAAAAAGCCAAAAAAAATAAAATAAAACTTTCCTCCACCTTTCAATGTCCCATTTTTTCACTGTGTGAATTTGCATGAGAGCATAAATCAAAAACATCAAAACATCTGGGGGGTGGGTGGTCGTGTCCTGGCCATGTCCGGGTTCCATTTTTGTCTCATCAGAGAATAAAACTTTCCTCCACCTTTCAATGTCCCATTTTTTCACTGTGTGAATTTGAGCATAAATCAAAAACATCAAAACATCTTGGGGGTGGGTGGTCGTGTCCTGGCCATGTCCGGGTTCCATTTTTGTCTCATCAGAGAATAAAACTTTCCTCCACCTTTCAATGTCCCATTTATTCACTGTGTGAATTTGCACGAGAGTTTGACGCCCCTGCACAACCTTAAGCTCCCTTATTCCATTGAAGGAAAAAGCACCCTTCTACTGTGCCGTATGGAAAACATCTTGGGTCCGGGTTCCATTTTTGTCTCAACAGGGAATAAAACTTTCCTCCACCTTTCAAAGTCCCATTTTTTCACTGTGTGAATTTGCATGAGAGCATGAATCAAAAACATCAAAACGTCTTGGGGGGTGGGTGGTCGTGTCCTTGCCATATCCGGGTTCCATTTTTGTCTCATCAGAAAATAAAACTTTCCTCCACCTTTCAATGTCCCATTTATTCACTGTGTGAATTTGCATGAGAGAAATGAGAGAAATCGAAAACATCAAAAAACATCAAAACATCTTGGGGGGTGGGTGGTCGTGTCCTGGCCATGTCCGGGTTCCATTTTTGTCTCATCCGAGAATAAAACTTTCCTCCACCTTTCAATGTCCCATTTATACTCTCATGCAAATTCACACAGTGAATAAATGGGACATTGAAAGGTGGAGGAAAGTTTTATTCTCTGATGAGACAAAAATGGATTCAATGGAATATTGGAGCTTAAGGTTGTGCAGGGGCGTCAAACGGCTGTGTGAATTTACATGAGAGCATAAATGGGACATTGAAAGGTGGAGGAAGGTTTTATTCTCTGATGAGACAAAAATTGATTCAATGTAATATTGGAGCTTAAGGTTGTGCAGGGGCGTCAAACGGCTGTGTGAATTTGCATGAGAGCATAAATGGGTCATTGAAAGGTGGAGGAATGTTTTATTCTCTGATGAGACAAAAATGGATTCAATGGAATATTGGAGCTTAAGGTTGTGCAGGGGCGTCAAACGGCTGTGTGAATTTACATGAGCGCATAAATGGGACATTGAAAGGTGGAGGAAAGTTTTATTCTTTGATGAGACAAAAATGGATTCAATGGAATATTGGACCTTAAGGTTGTGCAGGGGCGTCAAACGGCTGTGTGAATTTGCATGAGCGCATAAATGGGACATTGAAAGGTGGAGGAAATTCCCTGGCAAAAGAAACATTCACACGGCACTTCAAATTTGCATCAATGTTGACAGTCGAACGCTCATATGAATATTATTGTATTATGAATGCATTATGCATTATGAATGCAGGGAAACAAACATTCCCAATAATGCTACTGTTAATCACAACCAAGTTGCTACAATGTCATCTGCCATGCTAATCACAGCCTGTAGGGGGTACATCTACATGAACGAAGGCATCGCAGCCTCTCCCGGGGCATCACACTCAATTCCGGTCGCTACTTATATGACTAAATGTTGTCATTATGTACTGCACAATCAAAGAATGTTGTTTCTAAATATGTATTTTCTACGTTCCTTTGACGCCATCAAGCTGCATTATCCGTGAAAGATGCAAAGGCGCTGATGAAGACCAGAAGGCACAGCGTTCATGGCATCATTGATTTCGGAGCATCTTGATCCGCAGGGTAGATCAACAGTGGATTAACATGGCTGCCATCACAGTGCAAATGATTGCCAAAGGTATGGGAAACCATTTTAGGGTAGAAAAAACTGTATTATATTTTCAAGTGGGTCAGGTCAGGTTAACAGGTATCAATATGTTGATGTCAGGATGCTGAGGTTAAAAGTGATGCTAAAGCACTTTAATTTTTAATTTTAGTTACATCTAAAGTGTTTTAAATGGATCTCCGTATATGCTGTATATACATAATTATATGCTATAATATGATCATAGTGTGGGGTTTGTTTACATCAAATATTCATAATGTTATTGGCCATTAGTCTGACATTATGATCAACATTACGCTGCTTGAATATGAAAGCATGCAAATGAAGAAAACCTCATGTATTTTCGATGATGATGATAATGTATGATGTATGATATTAAATCATATACAACACATACATTGCCTTTCCATTAGGAAAAGCTTGTTGAGTCGATATCAGACGGAAAAGTACATAAAAAAGCTAACCTCAAGTTGACACAAGACATTGGCGTCCACATTAAACAAATCAAATGGAAAGCTTCCAAAGTGAAGTATATTCTGTACACTTAAAATGGATTCCCTTATTGAGCAGCGGTGGAAGGGTGCCCAAAAATGGGCTAAAAATAGGCAACAGAGCCACTTCCTTAAAGTAACACTATGCGGAAAAAAAAGCTATTATTTGTATTTATTTGCTTTAAAAATGCTTCTCGTCCCATTCTTTTATTTATAATTTATATGAATTTATGATCTTACTTTTTATTGTATATTAAGTACATTCATCGTCCTATTCCTCTCCAGGGAAATTCATCTTGGCAGTCAAATTCATTTGTTCAGGCGGCAGAGCCTGAAAATAAAGTTACTGCATTTCACTTGCTGCTAAAAAGATGGAGATGTCTTCAGATGGAGCTGGCTTGCTCTCTCTATGGAAGGACGGCAGTGACAAGCACCTTACAGCTCGTACACACCCCTACCCCTTCTGGATGAGATAGATAGGTAGGTAGGTAGGTAGGTTAGGTAGGTAGGTAGGTAGGTAGGGAGGTAGGTAGGTAGGTAGGTAGGTAGGTAGGTAGGTTAGGTAGGTAGGTAGGTAGGTAGGTAGGGAGGTAGGTAGGTAGGTAGGTAGGTAGGTAGGTAGGTAGGTAGGTAGGGAGGTAGGTAGGTAGGTAGGTAGGTAGGGAGGTAGGTAGGTAGGTAGGGAGGTAGGTAGGTAGGTAGGTAGGTAGGTAGGTAGGTAGGTAGGTTAGGTAGGTAGGTAGGTAGGTAGGGAGGTAGGTAGGTAGGTAGGTAGGTAGGTAGGTAGGTAGGTAGGTAGGTAGGTAGGTAGGTAGGTAGGTAGGTAGGTAGGTAGGTAGGTAGGTAGGTAGGTAGGTAGGTAGGTAGGTAGGTAGGTAGGGAGGGAGGGAGGTCGGTCGGTCGGTAGGTCGGTAGGTCTGTAGGTAGGTAGGTAGGTAGGGAGGTAGGTAGGTAGGTAGGTAGGTTAGGTAGGTAGGTAGGTAGGTAGGTAGGTAGGTAGGTAGGTAGGGAGGTAGGTAGGTAGGTAGGTAGGTAGGTAGGTTAGGTAGGTAGGTAGGTAGGTAGGTAGGTAGGGAGGTAGGTAGGTAGGTAGGTAGGTAGGTAGGTAGGTAGGTAGGTAGGGAGGTAGGTAGCTAGGTAGGTAGGTAGGTAGGTAGGGAGGGAGGTAGTAGGTAGGTAGGTAGGTAGGTAGGTAGGTTAGGTAGGTAGGTAGGTAGGTAGGTAGGTAGGTAGGTAGGTAGGTAGGTAGGTAGGTAGGTAGGTAGGTAGGTAGGTAGGTAGGGAGGGAGGGAGGTAGGTAGGTAGAGAGGTAGGTAGGGAGGTAGGTAGGTAGGTAGGTAGGTAGGTAGGTAGGTAGGTAGGTAGGTAGGTAGGTAGGTAGGTAGGTAGGTAGGTAGGTAGGTAGGTAGGTAGGTAGGTAGGGAGGTAGTAGGTAGGTAGGTAGGTTAGGGAGGGAGGGAGGGAGGGAGGGAGGGAGGTAGGTAGGTAGGTAGGGAGGTAGGTAGGTAGGTAGGTAGGTAGGTAGGGAGGTAGGTAGGTAGGTAGGTAGGTAGGTAGGTAGGTAGGTAGGTAGGTAGGGAGGGAGGGAGGAAGGGAGGAGGAAGGTAGGTAGGTTAGGTAGGTAGGTAGGTAGGGAGGGAGGGAGGGAGGGAGGGAGGGAGGAGGGAGTGAGGTAGGTTAGGTAGGTAGGTAGGTTAGGTAGGTAGGTAGGTAGGTAGGTTAGGTAGGTAGGTAGGTAGGTAGGTAGGTAGGTTAGGTAGGTAGGTAGGTAGGTAGGTAGGTAGGTAGGTCGGTAGGTAGGTAGGTAGGTAGGTAGGTAGGTAGGTAGGTAGGTAGGTAGGTAGGTAGGGAGGGAGGTAGGTAGGTAGGTAGGTAGGTAGGTAGGTAGGTAGGTAGGTTGGTAGGTAGGGTAGGTAGGTAGGTAGGTAGGTAGGTAGGTAGGGAGGTAGGGAGATAGGTAGGTTAGGTAGGTAGGTAGGTAGGTTAGGTAGGTAGGTAGGTAGGTAGGTAGGTAGGTAGGTAGGTAGGTAGGGAGGTAGGTAGGTAGGTAGGTAGGTAGGTAGGTAGGTAGGGAGGGAGGGAGGGAGGGAGGGAGGTAGGTAGGTAGGGAGGGAGGGAGGAAGGGAGGAGGAAGCTAGGTAGGTTAGGTAGGTAGGTAGGTAGGTAGGTAGGTAGGTAGGTTAGGTAGGTAGGTAGGTAGGTAGGTAGGTAGGTAGGTAGGTAGGTAGGTAGGTAGGTAGGTAGGTAGGTAGGTAGGTAGGTAGGTAGGTAGGTAGGTAGGTAGGTAGGTAGGTAGGTTAGGTAGGTAGGTAGGTAGGTAGGGAGGGAGGGAGGTAGTTAGGTAGGGAGGGAGGGAGGAGGAAGGTAGGTAGGTAGGTTAGGTAGGTAGGTAGGTAGGTAGATAGGTAGGTAATAACAATAAATAATAATAATAATTTAAAGAGTTGCGTACTGCAGCAACCCTGTGTATTTCACTGTCTAAATACCATTTATAATACCTTTGTAGTCTATAATACGGATGGACCCTCATCATGTGTTATTATTCAAAGTTATTTCTAAAGTGTTCCTGTTACTTTAATGAACCGCCATGCCGCATGTGTGTGTGTGTGTTTTTGTTATTCTGACAGTTTCTGCCGTCCAAAAAAAAAAAAAAACAGCCTGTGTGGTTGCTGCAGTTTAATTTGGGCATCACTCAACAGTTCACACCAGTAATGTTCCAAATATTTTTTTTTTTTTTGCCAAACAAAAAGAGACGTGGCACCCAAATATAATTATCATACAAGTCGATTTTCAAACCATTATTATTCTCGGGATGAAAATGCTAGCTCCGTGAGGAGGGCAGTTATTTGCATATTTATTTATCAAACAAGGTTTTTTTTTTTTAAAAAGTCATCTCAGTGAACGCTTGCTCAGAGCAGAGTGGCATTAATTGTTGAAAACAAAAACTTTTTTTCATGTGAGAATTACTATTAATCATAATAATATTAATAATAATAATAATAATGTGTCTCCTCCTTCTCCAACATTTATATACAGCCTGGCAAACCATTGCATCCCTCACTGTGGGACAAACTGGGAAACATAAAACTGTGTTTTGGGAGAGGGGAAAAAAAATCTTTTGTTTAGTTTGATGTGTGTTTTCTGGCATTGAAGATGTTTCCTGGGATGGAGTGGGCAACCGTGTCCCCAATCTGACTGCTCTGAAAAGAGATAAATTTGCATATAGCGTATGTGTGCGTGGAGATGGGATATCTGGGAATGCACTGAGCCGAACTCTTAATCCCATCCCAGTGAAGCTCGCTTTCTGTGTCTCAGTCATGCAGAGCACGGAGGGCCGACACACAGGAGTAGAAATAATAAACCAATAGTGGCTTCAGTGGTGCTAAATGGGTAAACAAACTGTATTGACAGTTGAGTGAAAAGTGTGTGTGTGTGTGTGAGTATTATGTTTATGCTGGACCGAGCTGCAATATATTTTTTTTATTTCAACAGAGAATTTTATGAAAAACACCTGCACCTACCTTCATAAATTGCTGTTGCCTGGACCTCCACCTTGCCTGCCGAGTGTACGTCATGCAGTCTGCTCCCACCAAGTGACACCAGAATGATTCGTTTTCATGTTTACATGTCACTAAGTTTTTATTTTAAAGTGACAATACAGGAAAGAATCATCCGATCAGGGTTTTATGAAGCCGATACCGCAGTGACACATTTTTTGACAAACAACCATTCACACTCACATTCATACCTATGGATAATTTGGAGTCGCTAATTAAACTAGCATGTTTTTGGAATGTGGGAGGAAACTCGGAGAAAACCCACAAACTCCACACAGAGATGGCCGAGGGTGGAATTGAACTCGGGTCTCCTAGCTGTGAGTCCTGCGTTCTAACCACTCATCCACCGTGGCTATAATCCACAGCCTGGAAGCCATCATTGCAGCGATGCTAAGTGCAAAAATGTCTTCTTCCTGCTGTAGCGCACATACACACGGCGGTATCAAACATTCATTCATTTTCTACCGCTTATCCTCACCAAGGTCGTGGAGGATGCTGGAGCCTATCCCCGCTGTCTTCGAGCTAGAGGCAAGGTACACCCTGGACTGGTGGCCAGCCAATCACAGGGCACATATAGACAAACAACCATTCACACTCACATTCATACCTATGGACAATTTGGTGTGGCTAATTAACCTAGCATGTTTTTGGAATGTGGGAGGAACCCGGAGAAAACCCACGCATGTACGTGTAGAACATGCAAACTCCACACAAAGATGGCCGAGGGTGGAATTGAACTCGGGTCTCCTAGCTGTGAGGCCTGCGTCCTAACCACTCATCCACCGCAGCCACGGTATCAAACATTCATTCATTCATTTTCTACCGCTTATCCTCACCAAGGTCACGAAGGATGCTGGAGCCTATCCCAGCTATCTTCGGGCTAAAGGCGAGGGTACACCCTGGACTGGTGGCCAGCCAATCACAGGGCACATATAGACAAACAACCATTCACACTCACATTCATACCTATGGACAATTTGGAGTCGCTAATTAACCTAGCATGTTTTTGGAATGTGGGAGGAAACCGGAATACCTGGAAATAACCCACGCATGAGACATGGCCGAGGGTAGAATTGAACTCGCGTCTCTTAGCTGTGAGGCCTGCGTCCTAACCACTCATCCACCGTGTCTATAAGCCATCATTGCAGCGACACTAAGTACTAAAATGTCTTCTTCCTGCTGTAGTCCACATATATACACACAGCAGTATGAAACATAATGAAGATAATAACATCCATATACTATATAGGCCATATTTTGAAAGGCATGCAGGCTGGACCTAATGGTGGACAAGGGTCATGTTTTTTGTGGGTTGAGTCTTCCTCTCTATGATCAGAAAATAGTCTGGCGAACGCCAATGAAGGCCTGTCATCCACTAGTTTTTAGTTTGACCTTTTAGTTATAGCAGTTCCTTAGTATGCTAAGCCATGAATAATAAGACACTTTATTGCTTTTATTACAGCCGGCATTGAGCTTCTTGCAGGGCATGACATTATTAGTACGATGGGGCTTTTTTGTTAGTCGCTGGCGTATTGTTTTGTTTTGGAGGTGTTTTTAATCGCTGGTTTTTATCCTTGAACTAGCCAATAATATTAAGGGCATAGGCAAACTTCCTCGTTTTGCTTTCATTTTCCCTACAGACGATGATGAAGATTTATCAAAGCTGTAGTGTTCATTAGTGGTGTGCGATACTGCTAGATTTGGTATAGATCCGATACCACGTAAATACAGGATTAGTATCGCCAATATCGATGCAGATACTTTTAAAAAATGAAATAAATGATAGCCAGGTTGCATCTTGAATGAAGCTGAAATTGGTATTGATCAATATTGAACCAACATTGGGATCAATATTATCGATGTTATTACTTATTACCTAATATTATTTTTATTTGTATATATACACATAAATAAATTAAATATTCATATCTTAATTATATTAAATATTTTAATTTTTATATTTACATTTATCACAGAAATGTATGTATTTATTTTCATTAATATTAATTTATTATTTATATCTTATTTTGTTTATATATTTATATTGTATTTATATAAAATATTTCTATATTTATTTTATATATTTATATTTACATTTATGACAGAAATGTATGTATTTATTTTTATTAATATGTATTTATTATTTATATATTATTTTTATTTTTATATTATTATTTTTACATTATATATATATTAATAAAATATTCATATTTTAATATTTTAAATATGAATATTTTTCGATATTTATATTCATATTTACATGTATTACAGAAATGTATGTACTTATTTGTATTAATATTTATTTATTATTTATATATTATTTTTATTTATGCATTTATATTTTAATTATATTAAATATTTATATATTTATTTTTATATATTTTTATTTACATTTATGACAGAAATATCTGTATTTAGTTTTATTAATATGTATTTATTATTTATATATTGTATTTTTTATATTATTATTTATATGTAATATATATATTAATAAAATATGCAAATTTTAATTATATTAAATATTTTAATGTTTCTATATTTATATTCATATTTGCATACATCACAAAAATGTATGTATTTAGTTTTATTAATATTTATTTATTATTTATATATTATTTTTATTTATGTATTTATATATATATAATTATATTAAATATTTATATTCATGTTTTTATATATTTATATTTACATATATCACAGAAATGTATGTGTTTATTTTTTATTAATATGTATTTATTATTTATATATTATTTTATTTTTATATTATTATTTATATATATTTTTTTTTTTTCAAAAGTCATTGGTCTAAAGTGACCCTTTCCCAAGTTCATGATGGCGTCTGATAGCGTGAGTTACACAATTGCTAATTAGTGTTGTCTCTACAGGTAAATGACTCTGTAAACAAATCCTCTTTAATCTGCTTTCATTAGAACCACTTGGTTGGATGTGAATAGAAGTGCTCACTTATAATGAGCTTGGTATTAAAACAGTCAATTGCTATAGTGTGAGGCTATAAATAGAATCGACTTATTATTTTTGATGGATCCTATTAAACCTTCAGGAATCTATCATTGCTCGGGAAGATTGCTCTTCCCGGTTTTTCAATATATACCATAATCGTTATGATCTCATTAAAAAGCATTACCAAATGATTGTGCATAATTGCTACTAATCTATGTGTCTATATATATATATATATATAATTATAGTTTGATGTCATTTGATATAATAGTGACATAATAGTTCAATTCGGAACAAAATGAAATACATTAAATTACATTACATTAAATTGGTAGGTTATTTGAATTTTTTTTTTTTTACATAGAAAACACTCAGCTGGGATAGGCTCCAGCATACATTAGGATAAACGGCATAGAAAATGGATGGATTGGATGGAAAATTGATATTTTATAGTCATATTATTTCCTTTGGGAAATACATGTACAATTTTGGTTTTCGGCTGACGTTTTGGAACAAATAATTAACGAAAACCGAGGTCCCGATGTACCTTATATATTGGATAAACAGCCATTTTGACCTTTAAATGTTTAGTAAAGCAGGCCTACGACACAGTCCGCCACGAGCCAGAGGCAAAGCGGAGCCCGAGCAAAATGTCATCACTCATGCTTCATCACCTCAGCGTTTGATTGCATTTACAAACAAACATGTCCGCCAGGCTGACAGTGAGCAATGGAACCATTACGCCACGCACAGCAATCAACGCTTCCACTATGCAAATGCGTCAAACAGGAAAACAAAGTTTGTCCGTCATAAATCCTGTTTTTTTTTTTTTTGTAGGGGGGGTGTTTTTTTTTTTTTTTTTTAAAGCTTTCAGTTTTAAATCACAAACATTTTTCTTTTTCCTGAAGAACCATAGCTCCATTTTCCTCCCCTGGGGAGTGGGCGGCTGTAATTAGCAAGCCCTAATAGTCGATTGAAGGCTAATGTCAGCGTGGACCACTGCGAGGAGAGAAAGACTGCAAAGGCGTGTGTGCAGCAAGGACAAAGCAATAAAGCACAAGACGACTGACAAGAACACACACAAGTGTCCTGTCAATATTGACGTTCTGTCTGCTTCCAATACCACGTGATTTCTCTTTTATGCTGATGTTGATATTCATTCATTCATTCATTTTCTACTGCTTTTCCTCACAAGGGTCGCGGTGGGGGTGCTGGAGCCTATCCCAGCTGTCTTCAGGCGAGAGAGGCGGGGTACACCCTGGACTGGTGGCCAGCCAATCACAGGGCACATATAGACAAACAACCATTCACACTCACATTCATACCTATGGACAATTTGGAGTCGCTAATTAACCTAGCATGTTTTTGGAATGTGGGAGGAAACCGGAGTACCCGAAGAAAACCCCCGCATGCACGGGGAGAACATGCAAACTCCACACAGAGATGGCCGAGGGTGGACTTGAACTCGGGTCTCCTAGCTGTGAGGCCTGCGTCCTAACCACTCATCCACCGCAGCCACGGTATCAAACATTCATTCATTTTCTACCGCTTATTCTCACCAAGGTCACGAAGGATGCTGGAGCCTATCCCAGCTATCTTCGGGCTAAAGTACACGCTGGACTGGTGGCCAGCCAATCACAGGGCACATATAGACAAACAACCATTCACACTCACATTCATACCTATGGACAATTTGGAGTCGCTAATTAACCTAGCATGTTTTTGGAATGTGGGAGGAAACCGGAGTACCCGGAGAAAACCCATGCATGCACGGGGGAGAACATGCAAACTCCACACAGAGATAGCCGAGGGTGGAATCGAACCCTGGTCTCCTAGCTGTGAGGTCTGCGCGCTAACTACTCACCACGCCATGTCGCCCCTGATGTTGATATTTAAATGCAAACACACTTTTTGGACACCCAACAGATGGCGCCAAACGACTTTCAGTCAGAGTGCAAATTAGGATAATGATGCTAATTCTAAAAGAACGATGTTATTTGACAAGATGGCAGCATGGCGGTCGAGTGGTTAGCGCACAGACCAGGGTTCAATTCCTCCCACATTCCAAAAACACGCTAGGTTAATTAGTGACTCCAAATTGTCCATAGGTATGAATGTGAGTGTGAATGGTTGTTTGTCTATATGTGCCCTGTGATTGATTGGCTGGCCACCAGTCCAGGATGTACCTCGCCTTTCGCCCGAAGACAGCTGGGATAGGCTCCAGCACACCCCGCGACCCTCGTGAGGATAAGCGGTAGAAAATGAATGAATGAAATAATACTAATAAATATTGTAATATTTTGGAGAAAACACGATTAGCTTTGTGTGTTTCTATGGTCAGCAAATATAACATTGGACTAATTGAATTCATTTGAATACCGAGAAATACAACGTTAACACGTTTACATTATGAATAATATACAGAAGATAAGCTTTCAAACGTATCAAGTGGTATCTTTCTCTTCTTTATGTTTCCCCTTACATCCAATTTTCACTCAGTCAAAGGCCCTTTTCGTTTTTTTTTTTTTTTTTTTTTTTTGATGCCGGCAGTTTGATATTTGAAATGGAATATCTTGAAGATGGAGGAGAACAGGGGAATTGGCTGCCTCTCTGAACTGCACTATTATCTGCTCTATTTTTTAGGTTACAAGCAAATTAGACTCAGGGTCCCTCAGGTCCTCCAACCCTTTGCATGCTGGAGCTGCTGCATCTTCAAATACTTGATGGAGAGTTTCTCTAAAGCAGTAAAAGATACTACAGTAATGCGCAGTAATGTATCAACAGGATGTAATATCTCGTAAAATCCCTCCAATCAACCATTTAATTACAGTATACCTTCTCCAGGCACAAAACAGTAATCCTACCTTTATTGCATTTTCCAGACCTGACCGTGATACTGTAACGGAATTTAAGCAAAAGTTAGATTCCTTATTTATGAATCAAATCATTTAATAAAATAACATCTTTATTGTCATCTTAATACTTGTATTACACAATATAGTAGGCATATATTCTTTTTCTATGCCACAGGGGTATGCTGGAGCCTATCCCAGCTCACTTTTGGTTAGAGGCGGGGTACACCCCGGAGTGGTCACCGAAACACAAACAACCATTCACACTCACATTCATACCTATGGGCATTTTGAAGTTTATTTTGAAGTAATTGTGATTTTAGAAATAAGGAGTTAGTATGTTCTTTGTAGGCGGCATTATGAATTATCCTTACTGGCCTTTTTTGCAGTACATTTAGCGAGTGAAGATTGCTTTTATAGTTCATTCATTCATTCATTCATTCATTCATTTTCTACCGTTTTTCCTCACGAGGGTCGCGGGGGTGCTGGAGCCTATCCCAGCTCACTTTGGGTGAGAGGCGGGGTACACCCCGGAGTGGTCACCGAAACACAAACAACCATTCACACTCACATTGATACCTATGGGCATTTTGAAGTTTATTTTGAAGTAATTGTGATTTTAGAAATAAGGAGTTAGTATGTTCTCTGTAGGCGCCATTATGAATTATCCTTACTGGCCTTTTTTTGCAGTACATTTAGCGAGTGAAGATTGCTTTTATAGTTCGTTCATTCATTCATTCATTCATTTTCTACCGTTTTTCCTCACAAGGGTCGCGGGGGTGCTGGAGCCTATCCCAGCTCACTTTGGGTGAGAGGCGGGGTACACCCCGGAGTGGTCACTGAAACACAAACAACCATTCACACTCACATTGATACCTATGGGCATTTTGAAGTTTATTTTGAAGTAATTGTGATTTTAGAAATAAGGAGTTAGTATGTTCTCTGTGGGCGCCATTATGAATTATCCTTACTGGCCTTTTTTGCAGTACATTTAGCGAGTGAAGATTGCTTTTATAGTTCATTCATTCATTCATTCATTTTCTACCGTTTTTCCTCACGAGGGTCGCGGGGGTGCTGGAGCCTATCCCAGCTGTCTTGGGGCAAGAGGTGGGGTACACCCTGGAGTGGTCACCGAAACACAAACAACCATTCACACTCACATTGATACCTATGGGCATTTTGAAGTTTGAACATGAACTATATCAGCAAGTTGAAGTATTTTTGATTTTAGAAATAAGGAGTTAGTATGTTCTCTGTAGGCGCCATTATGAATTATTCTTACTGGCCTTTTTTTGCAGTACATTTAGCGAGTGAAGATTGCTTTTATAGTTTGTTCATTCATTCATTCATTCATTTTCTACCGTTTTTCCTCACGAGGGTCGCGGGGGGTGCTGGAGCCTATCCCAGCTGTCTTGGGTGAGAGGCGGGGTACACCCTGGAGTGGTCACCGAAACACAAACAACCATTCACACTCACATTGATACCTATGGGCATTTTGAAGTTTGAAGATGAACTATATCAGCAAGTTGAAGTATTTGTAATTTTAGAAATAAGGAGTTAGTATGTTCTCTGTAGGTGGCATTATGAATTATCCTTACTGGCCTTTTTTGCAGTACATTTAGCGAGTGAAGATTGCTTTTATAGTTCATTCATTCATTCATTCATTCATTTTCTACCGCTTTTCCTCACGAGGGTCGCGGGGGGTGCTGGAGCCTATCCCAGCTGTCTTGGGTGAGAGGCGGGGTACACCCCGGAGTGGTCACCGAAACACAAACAACCATTCACACTCACATTCATACCTATGGGCATTTTGAAGTTTATTTTGAAGTAATTGTGATTTTAGAAATAAGGAGTTAGTATGTTCTCTGTAGGCGGCATTATGAATTATCCTTACTGGCCTTTTTTGCAGTACATTTAGCGAGTGAAGATTGCTTTTATAGTTCATTCATTCATTCATTCATTCATTTTCTACCGTTTTTCCTCACGAGGGTCGGGGGTGCTGGAGCCTATCCCAACTGTCTTGGGTGAGAGGCGGGGTACACCCTGGAGTGGTCACCGAAACACAAACAACCATTCACACTCACATTGATACCTATGGGCATTTTGAAGTTTGAAGATGAACTATATCAGCAAGTTGAAGTATTTGTAATTTTAGAAATAAGGAGTTAGTATGTTCTCTGTAGGTGGCATTATGAATTATCCTTACTGGCCTTTTTTGCAGTACATTTAGCGAGTGAAGATTGCTTTTATAGTTCATTCATTCATTCATTCATTCATTTTCTACCGCTTTTCCTCACGAGGGTCGCGGGGGGTGCTGGAGCCTATCCCAGCTGTCTTGGGTGAGAGGCGGGGTACACCCCGGAGTGGTCACCGAAACACAAACAACCATTCACACTCACATTCATACCTATGGGCATTTTGAAGTTTATTTTGAAGTAATTGTGATTTTAGAAATAAGGAGTTAGTATGTTCTCTGTAGGCGGCATTATGAATTATCCTTACTGGCCTTTTTTGCAGTACATTTAGCGAGTGAAGATTGCTTTTATAGTTCATTCATTCATTCATTCATTCATTTTCTACCGTTTTTCCTCACGAGGGTCGGGGGTGCTGGAGCCTATCCCAACTGTCTTGGGTGAGAGGCGGGGTACACCCTGGAGTGGTCACCGAAACACAAACAACCATTCACACTCACATTCATACCTATGGGCATTTTGAAGTTTGAACATGAACTATATCAGCAAGTTGAAGTATTTTTGATTTTAGAAATAAGGAGTTAGTATGTTCTCTGTAGGCGCCATTATGAATTATCCTTACTGGCCCTTTTTTGCAGTACATTTAGCGAGTGAAGATTGCTTTTATAGTTCATTCATTCATTCATTCATTTTCGCGGGGGTGCTGGAGCCTATCCCAGCTGTCTTGGGGCGAGAGGCGGGGTACACCCCGGACTGGTGGCCAGCCAATCCCAGGGCACATATAGACAAACAACCATTCACACTCACATTCATACCTATGGATAATTTGAAGTCGCTAATTAACCTAGCATGTTTTTGGAGCACGGGGAGAACACAGAGACTCCACACAGAGAATCGAATCCAGATCTTCTGACTGTGTGGCCAACATACTAACCACTCGTCCACCGTGCGGCCTTACACTAAAGTATATCCAAGTTTAATTTGTATATTTTGCACTCATACTGATTTTGTTGGGGTATTTTTGCATATTTGTCACATTTGAACGTTTCAGATCAGCAGATAATTGTAAATACTGTATTAGTTTTGTGTACTTTTAATACTTTTATATACAGAATTTCATAAAAAAGAACATTATACCAACAGTAAAATATGGTGGTGGTAGTGTGATGGCCATGTGTTTGTGACCTTAAGCTGAAACCTGAGCTGAAACTTGAGCTCTGCAGCGGGACGATGATCCAAAACAAGATCCACCAACAAGTCCACCTCTGAATGCATGAAGAAAAACTACATTTAGACTTTGGAGTGACCAAGTCCAAGTCCTGACCTGAATCCTATTGAATGCAGTAGCATGACCTTAAAAGGTCGCTTCATGCTGAAAAACCCTTTAGTGTGACTGAATGACAACAATTCTGCAAATTCTGAGTGGGCCACAATTCCTCCACGGCGCTCATTGCAAGAGACTCATTGCAAGTTACCCCAAACGCTTGATTGCAGTTGTTGCTGCTAAGTGAACATACGTGATGATGTATTAATATATTCCCTACACATGACCCAAACACGCTTTTCAAGTCAAGATGTTACCTCTAATAGATGATTACGGAGCCATATGAGTGTGTAATTAAGACGAGCAACGGATCTAGCCCTCCAGCTATTTTGTTTATTTCATGACATTTGACTGCACGGCTCTACACAACCTTCATCTTTGCCTCGCGGTTGTTGTTGTGTAATGGAAGCCCTTGGCAATTGACATTCAGTAATTAGTCAGTTCAGTAAGCATCTGTTTTTTTTTTTTTTTTTTTAATGTATGTGACATGAAGAAAAAAAAAAAAAAAAAAGCTTATTGAAGAGGCTTTGAAAGGCTGGCGATGGAGGCTTCATGTGAGAGTATCATCTGCCAGCCCAGACTCATTATGTTGCATTAGACGACTCCCTGCTCGAAGGCCAAAGCTCAGAGGATTGCACAGAATATTAAACCTGCCTTTGACCCACACCATTGCATGAAGATCACCATGCAGATGCCACATAATGAGTTGCTATTTAAAAGCACAGTTTGCTTTAATTCCTCTGGAAATGGCCCTAAAAAGTATGCATGTATGGTATTGAGCGTAGTGTATTTTCTCAAATAATTGCTCTGTGTATTGTACACAAATATGTTATTGTACAGCAGTACAATTCAGTTTAGTTCATGTTTTGTATTGGTAGACTTTTTCTATCCTTGTTAAATTTAAAATCCTGTTCATGTGTTACGTATGTACCATTCTTTGACTGTCCATTTCCTCATTTTGCATCAAAACATTCTCACAAAATAATCTGCTCATTCTCACTCAAAGTGCCCCCCCCCCCCCAAAAAAAAAAAAACTTAACTTAACTGAGGTTGATTGAGATCTATCAGTCTGGAAACGATTGTATTGTAAAGCCATTTCTCAAGCTTTGGGACTACAGCAAACCACAGTGAGAGTCCTTATAGAACTGCATGCCGCACTTGCCTCAGTGAAGGTTAGTGTTCTACCATAAAAAAAAGACACTGGGCAAAAAAGTAGTGTTCAGAAACCAAAACTCAAAACACAACAACAGGAAGTAACTCAAACTCTGTAAACATTTCTGAGTCAACATTACTTCTTATTCATGTCTTATATATCTAATTTTCTTTTATTATGTTGGGTAAACTGGGTAAAGGTGACTATAGGGTTGTTATTTCATGTCTAGAGGGCTCTAATAATGTTAAAATAACGTGTTTATAAGGATTTCTATGCCTAAAATTATCAAAGCATTATTAGAGCCCTGTAGACATGACAAAACACGACTGTAGTCACATTTATACTTTTTTTTATTTACAACATATTGCGCAACTGCAGGGTCTTGAGACACATGCTAACTCGCAAACTAGAGAGCTAGCGACCTAAACGGTAGCCTTCAAGTTATTTCCTTTAAACTTAAAAAGCCAAAAACTTACCACTTCCACACGGATAGGGAGGATAACTATTAACAGTTATTTAACCTTTAACATGAACTTGCGCGGGCCGCACTAACATTAAACTTTCATATCAAGGCGGGGGCCTCAAAGTAGTGTCCTGCGGGCCACATTTGGCCCGCGGGCCGCGTGTTTGAGACCCCTGTTCTAAAAGCTTTTGTTTTCATTTCCGCTTTTCCCGTGCATCCCAATTCATTATTAACATTAAGTAACATTTTACAAATAGCATCCTTCCAATGAATCCCCCGTCCTCATTGCAGTTAATGAGCGTAAATGAAAGGTAAATGAGCGCCCCGCTATAATTAGTGCACTTGCGGTATGTTGATGTGACGGCAGTAAATAAGCTTGCATGGAATGGAAGTCTTCAGATTAAAAAGTAGACGGTCTCAGCCATGCAGCAAGTACAAACCTCATTAAATTAATGCTGTCGCTGTTGGTGTGAATTGCCTAACTTTACAGTAAAACCTATTGCTTTAAAAAAAACAAAAAAAAAATGTGTCCAAGCTTTTTCCAGTTAGAGGAACATACTGAAAAATGGTGGGATGCTCAGCTTTGTGATGTAGGTTCAAAAGC
The DNA here is from genome assembly GCF_030265055.1 of Doryrhamphus excisus. NCBI lineage: Eukaryota > Metazoa > Chordata > Actinopteri > Syngnathiformes > Syngnathidae > Doryrhamphus > Doryrhamphus excisus. The sequence continues at coordinate 19,956,669 of NC_080474.1, forward strand.
CTATTATTAGTATGAAAATCGCGCTTTGCTTTTTTTTTTTTTTTTTTGCTATTTTAACTGTTTCTTTCAATTTTCAATATATTTCCATTCATTCATTTTCTATGCCGCTTATCCTCACGAGGGACACCCTGGACTGGTGGCCAGCCAATCACAGGGCACATATAGACAAAAAAATATTCACACTCACATTCATACCTATGGACAATTTGGAGTCGCTAATTAACCTAGCATGTTTTTTTTTTTTTGCACAGGGAGAACATGCAAACTCCACACAGAATCGAACCCAGGTCTTCCCGATCTCCTGACTGTGTGGCCTACATGCAAACCACATGGCAATCAAATATTGTTTAAAAAAAAAAACAATATTTGTAAATTTTTACTTTTTCTCATAATATTATAACATTTATTGGTTTTTTGTCAGTATCTCATTGTATTACAACATTTTTAAAAACACCTTTTTCTTGGATATTTTAACTTTTTTTTCACATTTTTTCTCATAATATTACAAGTTCATTATTGTAAATAAAATGTTTGCTTTTTCATGTTAATATTGTACTTTTTTTTCTCCATGTTGTGACTTTATTTTCGTAAAAATTACAGTTTTGTTTTTCATTTCTGCTGTTGTTTTTAAAATTGTTCAACTATTTCACCCTTTTTAAAAATATCTTCTTGTGTTTATGACTTTATTGCCATAATAATTTGTTTTTATTCCCATCATTTTTTCACAACCCTATTTGACCAGCAATGTTTTGTTTGTTTTTTACATAATATTCCAACTTCAAAAAAAAATAAAATCAACTTTATGTCATTATGCCATAAATTTTTCGTTACA
>NC_080474.1:20262500-20355000 GCF_030265055.1 Doryrhamphus excisus
CAACGTTGTATGCAGTATAAGTGGTGGCAATAGTAAAGGCAATCGCAACAAAGCATGCACAGTAAAACTGTTCTGTTAGTTCGTGACGCTTGTTACGCTTGTGATGATGTTGATGATGGTGTCAAACTTCACACCCCTACGGAATACCCTGTCACACAGGTGTCGTCCCAGATCTGTTACAGCTCTGACATGACTCCCAAAGGTGGAAAATTGCCTGGTTGACTTCATACCCGTCTTGTGTGCCATATATATATAGTATTAAAAAATGACTTTGCCAGGAGAACGAAGTCATAATTTTGTGAGGAAAAGTTATAATATTAGGAGAAAAAGCTGTATATATGAAATATGAAATTGTAATATTACAAAAATAAAGAATTTTAAAGTCTTAAAAACAAGAAAGAAGAAAATAAGATGTAATATTATGAGAGTAGTATTTTTAAAAATTCACAGTTTTACAAGAATAAAGTTATATTTACAGACTAAAAAGTCATAAGAAATTTAATGTGGAATATATTTACAGAAATTAAGTTATAACATGAGAAAAAAAGTTGTAGATTCAATTAATATTTTGACAATAGTTTATTAGAAGTAAGAAATAAGTAAAGTTGTACTATGAGCAAAAAAAGTCCTACTTATATAAGAATAACTACTAACTATTATTACTAATATTACCATTTTTATCAGATTATGTAGGACTACAGTACTACTTTCAATAAATATGAGGCATCAGCAATACTGTCTACTCTATATTACTCTTGTTGATGTTATGCTTCCTCGGCTATTAGCTAACTGTCATTAGCAAACTGTAGCTAGCGAATGTTAGCTAAAATAGAGGCAATGAGCACTAAACTGTGCCTAAAATAATAAATTGACAAGTGTATATCAGATTATGTAGGACTACAGTACTACTCTCGATAAATATGAGGCATCAGCAATACTGTCTACTCTATATTACTCTTGTTGATGTTATGCTTGCTCGGCTATTAGCTAACTGTCATTAGCAAACTGTAGCTAGCGAATGTTAGCTACAGTAGATGCAATGAGCGCTAAACTGTGACTAAACTAATAAATGGACAAGTGTATATCAGATTTTGTAGGACTATAGTACTACTCTCGATAAATATGAGGCATGAGCAATACTACTCTATATTGTCTACTCTATATTACTCTAGTTGATGTTGGGCTTGCTCGGCTATTAGCTAACTGTCATTAGCAAACTGTAGCTAGCTAATGTTAGCTACAGTAGAGGCAATGAGCACTAAACTGTGACTAAAATAATAAATGGACAAGTGTATATCAGATTATGCAGGACTACAGTACTACTCTCGATAAATATGAGGCATCAGCAATACTACTCTATATTGTCTACTCTATATTACTCTTGTTGATGTTATGCTTGCTCGGCTATTAGCTAACTGTCATTAGCAAACTGTAGCTAGCTAATACTGTCTACTCTTTATTACTGTTGTTGATGTTATGCTTGTTCAGCTATTAGCTAACTGTCATTAGCAAACTGTAGCTAGCGAATGTTAGCTACAGTAGAGGCAATGAGCACTAAACAGTGACTAAAATAATAAACGGACAAGTGTATATCAGATTATGTAGGACTATAGTACTACTCTCGATAAATATGAGGCATCAGCAATACTGTCTACTCTATATTACTCTTGTTGATGTTATGCTTGCTCGGCTATTAGCTAATTGTCATTAGCAAACTGTAGCTAGCGAATGTTAGCTAAAATAGAGGCAATGAGCACTAAACTGTGACTAAAATAATAAATTGACAAGTGTATATCAGATTATGTAGGACTACAGTACTACTCTCAATAAATATGAGGCATCAGCAATACTGTCTACTCTATATTACTCTTGTTGATGTTATGCTTGCTCGGCTATTAGCTAACTGTCATTAGCAAACTGTAGCTAGCTAATACTGTCTACTCTTTATTACTGTTGTTGATGTTGTGCTTGCTCAGCTATTAGCTAACTGTCATTAGCAAACTGTAGCTAGCGAATGTTAGCTACAGTAGAGGCAATGAGCACTAAACTGTGACTAAAATAATAAACGGACAAGTGTATATCAGATTATGTAGGACTATAGTACTACTCTCGATAAATATGAGGCATCAGCAATACTGTCGACTCTTTATTACTGTTAGCTAACTGTCATTAGCAAACTGCAGCTAGCCAATGTTAGCTACAGTAGAGGCAATGAGCACTAAACTGTGACTAAAATAATAAACGGACAAGTGTATATCAGATTATGTAGGACTACAATACCACTCTCGATAAATATGAGGCATCAGCAATACTGTCGACTCTTTATTACTGTTAGCTAACTGTCATTAGCAAACTGTAGCTAGCTAATGTTAGCTACAGTAGAGGCAATGAGCACTAAGATATGCCTTTATTCGTCCCTCAGTGGGGAAATTTGTAGTGTAAACAGTGTAAACAGTGACTAAAATAATAAACGGACAAGTGTATATCAGATTATGTAGGACTATAGTACTACTCTCGATAAATATGAGGCATCAGCAATACTGTCTACTCTTTATTACTGTTAGCTAACTGTCATTAGCAAACTGCAGCTAGCTAATGTTAGCTACAGTAGAGTCAATGACCACTAAATACCAACAAATATGACTACAAATCATTCAAATTACAAAGACTAAACCGCAATTTTGCTAGTAATATGTAATAAGAGTATAAATACCAACAAAAACATAAAGATCACCTCAGATCTCCATGGCGACCATTGAAATATTCACCACTTTATTCCACAAAATGTATGGTGGCACCGCTAAATAATCATGTATTGGAAAAATATTTTGTATATGTTGTTTCTACATATATTGGAACACTTTCAGTACCCAGCCATATCAAAATTCAATAATTGTGTTTTTTTTTGATGCACCATATATATATATAGCACAGCCACACATTGGTCGTCAATGTGAGAGATGCTCATAAATACCTGAGCTCGGTGCATATGATACATTTAATAAGGTATACACAGTAAATGGTAGACCATTAGCGGTCTCGGACAGCAGGAGATCATTCTCAGCCTGAAGATTATCACTGTTAGAGGTTCCTTTTACATTACATTAAAAGAAAGGTCCCTTGAAAATTGCTGTGAGGCTGCCTGGTGATGTTTCTCCCCCACCCCCTCCCTCCCTTCCTCCCCCAACTCACCCTCTTTCGCTCTCTCAATGGTTTTCCAGACCATTTTCACTTATTGCACCCCTGGGTGCTTGCTCACTCCGGTCTGCAGTCCATTTTATAGACATGACTCAATGTGTATTGGCTGCAAGTCGCAAATGTACACTCACAGGACACTTCCTCCAGCATATCTCCACTGTGCAATGAGATCCAATTCATTGTACGGCAGGGGTCTCAAACTTGCAACCCGCGGGCCAAATGCGGCCCGCGAGCCGCTACTTTGAGGCCCCCCCACCTTGATACCAAAGTTTAATGTTGAAATGACAGCTTAAAGCTGGACACAATTAACATGATTTTGCCCCGTCCGTACTGTTACCCTTACCCTGTTACCCCGCCTTGTTTTGCTTTGGATTAGCAATGAAGCTAAAGGCTTATGACGCTGGGTACAAATGATTTGGAATAAAAGGGAAAATACACGTCAAGATAAAGCATCTCATTAAAACATGTTGTTAAAGTTACGACGCCGCTCCCAGATGGAAGTGAGTACGATGCTAACTTGCTAATTGGGTCAAATTATTAAGTTTCATTAATGTTCATGTTAAAGGTTAAATAACTGTTAATAGTGTACATTTGAATCTGAAAAAAATAATTTCTCTACCAACTATATGTGTTTTTTTACGTTTTTCTTATTTGCTGTTTTATTATTATTTTACTTATTTATTACTGATTGATTAATTTATTGTCTTTATTCTTAATTTGTTTATTTATTTTATTTTATTTTGTGTATAGAAAAATAAAAATTAAGATATTTGAGAACAGTGGAATGTTTTATGAGATATTTTGGTGTGGAAAACCGGAACCAAAGTACTGAAAAAGTGTAGGTTATAGCAGAAGCAAAAGCATTGAGGATAGTTTTTTTATTGATTTTTTTTCCAGTTTTTAATAAATGCGTTGTACGGTGTTTGTAGCTAATGTACAGGCATGTACAGCTATACTGCAGATGTGATTTGGATGTCTCGGTTAGCATATTTAGCTGCATTAAGAAAAAGCAAAATATTAGAAAAAGCTCTCGGTATAATGCAGCTCAGTTCTCCGCCGCATTAATAATCATCTATCAATCATATAGCACACACCGGCAGACGGCAACAAGTCCGACATAACACGCCGGATTTACGATTCCAACTGTTCAGAGTTGCATTTCACATTTTCAATGCACTTTTAATGCTTGCTGAACTTGTTTGTGTGAAAACACGCTAAATCAAAAGTAGCAGCACTATATCACAGGGTCATATAAATGTCATATAAATTTGATCCAAGCAAAGAGTCCGCCAATAAAGCACAAAGCCCAGCAGGGACGTTGCCCACGGTGCACTGCGGCACACACAGAAACTGTTAAATTGATGTTGCCAAGCAACAATCACGTACGCTTTTTCTCCTTTATGATTCCTTATGTTGATACGCCTTAAAACTGCTTTAAATTGACAATGTGATAATGTACATTAGCATGCATGCAGTCAATTTTTCAATATCTTAGCCAATAAAATGTATTAATACCATGAGAATAAAGTAACAGTAATAAGGAGAAATGTCATAATTCTAGGAGAATAAACGTGTAATTATATATTTGTATGATTCTATTCACATTGACTAACTTCATAATATCGCATGGTGAATAAAGTCAATTTTTATGTGGAAAACTTTCCAAAATATATGTGTAATATTACAAGAATAAAATCTATTTAAATAGGTATAAAAAATATAAAAAAATAATATAAAAATTATTAAAAAGTTGGAATATTATGAGAGAAAAAATATAATTTTATGAAAATAAACATGATTATTAAATTGAATTAAATTGTATTACAAAAAATAAAGTAACAACTCTGCAAAAATGATGAAAAATGACTTTGCCAGGAGAAATAAGTCATAATTTTGTGAGGAAAAAAATATAATATTAAGAAAAAAAAGCTGTATATATGAAATATGAAATTATAATATTACAAAAATAAAGAATTTTAAAGTCTTAAAAACAAGAAAGAAGAAAATAAGTTGTAATATTATGAGAGTATTATTTTAAAAAAAATCGGTTTTACAAAAATAAAGTTATATTTACAGACTTAATAGTCATAAGAAAGTTATTGTGGAATATATTTGCATAAATTAAGTTATAACATGAGAAAAAAGTTGCACATTGAATTAATATTTTGACAATAGTTTATTAGACTAAAGCGAAGTTGTACTATCAGCGAAAAAAGTCCTAATATTACAATTTTACAAGAACAAGATCGTAATAATTGAAAGATAATGTGACATTTTTAGGGGATTAACTCTTAATATTATAATAAATCAATTATTTCTGTCCCTTTAAAGCACTGTTCTTATAATAATTGCATTTCTGTTTCAATTTAGGGCGTCCTAAATATTTCTTTCCAAAAAACACAGTTGAGCCGTAAAGAGTATTTTCATAGAGAGAAGAGGAACTATCTCACCTTGACACCTCTCATAAAACGCCATAGGGTTGATGCATGAGTTGAGGGAGGCCAGATTGATGCCGGCACAAGAAAGAGAAATACAGTGTATTTATTGTAGGGTATATATATACTATATATAGAGTCACGTATAAATATGAGATTTTTTTCGGCTCACCTCAGCTGCTCACATCGATTTGGCTCTTTCTCGTCATAGATGGTTGATTTTAAGATGAAAACAATCTCTGCAACTTCTTCAATCTTGAAACACAACAACAGTGATACTGTAGATGTTAACAGTGGAGCGTGGAAATATATCTGTAAGTTGATGAGCCAATTAAAGCACCATTATGAAAATCAGCTGACTATAAAGCAGCAACTACAAAACCATGTTGGTGATGCATTTTCTTGTTAAAGCAGCCATGTCGTCATTGCCATGGGGACCGTACTGTAAATCATCTACTTTTGTGGGTCATAATAGTGGTGGACCTGCCAGGACACCTTATGTGTTGCATAATGGTTAATTGTAATTGTCAAGGTCTGTATATATTTATTGATATTTTATTACATTTACAATTATGGTATTAAATCCCCCATCTGTTTCTGTTGCAATACATTTATTCACTTCCTGTACTCCGGATGTGATTTTTTTTTTTAGTACATAAAGAAGTGTAAGATAGTGAAATTTTCAGCTAATTTTTTTCATCTATTATGATCCCCAGAAATGTATTTTCAATTATTACTTTTTCAATTATTTGTATTTGCTTGCACATATCTTTCCTACTATTAGCAAACAGCATTTTTTAATGTTTTACTTAAGTTCAAGGATAATCTATTATTATTATTATTATTATTATTATTATTATTATTATCAAACCATCTTTCTAATATGACAATTTCATCTGTCTCGTCTGTGCTATCTGCGGAACAAACAGGCAGAAGTATTTTCCGTGAATAATACCAACTTTCATAACTTTACAGATTTGAACAGTTATGGTCCCAATATTGACCCCTGGGGTACTCCACATGTAATATTTAAACTTGCAGGTGTGTTCTCCTGGCTTTACATATTGTTTATGACAATTAAATTAAATATCAGTTATTATTCAGTGAAACCTTGGTTAGTGTCCAGCTCGGTTAGCATGTTTTCACTTAACATAAAATAAATTTTCATCAAACTTTTGTGCACATTTACATAAAAATGTGTGTACATTTACTGCATACATTTACATTACTTTATGTACTTTTTTTAGGTTAGCATACAATACGGCATGTGTCTTGTTGTATTGTTAATACACCGCGGGAGTCCAACTGTGTTTTAATGTATTTTTTTTATCACGAAATGTTCAAAGAAGCTTCGCTTGCTAACAAACACAACAGAAGACTCCATCAAAGTTGTTTACGGAATCTTGCTAAATGTACGACTGCCGTGCAAAAGGCCATGAAAACAACAAAGCTAGCGGCGGTCGAAGCCTGATGCACTTGTGAATCCAGACTGGATTCGGAAGTAACATCAAACAGCGGTTATTACTTGCGGCTTGCATCATGGTCACCTGCATAAACGGTGTGGTCCGCGCAGGATGGAGCGGACAAATCCTCAGATGTCGGTCTTTGTAGTTCACGCTGATCGCACAGAAGCCGACAAGTTCAGGGAGCGGCGGGATGATGGAGCTGACCCACGTGAGAGATGTTTCTAGCACTGACGCTGCCGGGGCGGAACATGAACATGAACATGGATAAAAGAATGAAAATACAAATATAAGATATTCAAAAGCAGTATTCAAATATGTAATTTGTAGTATTCAACACTGCAGGAAGTACACTGTTCAGCAAAAAAAAAAAAAAACAAGGAAGCGTCCCAATGCTAATATGGCTAATATGATGGCTAATATGGTAATGGTTTTATTTCATTTGAACATGCATCAGATTACAATTGAATGCATCACATAATCAGTTCACAGTTCCACGTGTCCAAAAGGAGTAGGAAGAAGCAAAGCTTATTAAATCCTACCCCTCCATCTGGTACTTTTACAATCAGTAACTGTTACATTTGTTCACTTCCTGCTTTCCTAATATAGTATGTTTAAATAAAATAAAATAAAATACAATACAATACAATACAATACAATACAATACAATACAATACAATACAATACAATACAATACAATACAATACAATACAATACAATACAATACAATACAATACAATACAATACAATACAATACAATACAATACAATACAATACAATACAATACAATACAATACAATACAATACAATACAATACAATACAATACAATACAATACAATACAATACAATACAATACAATACAATACAATACAATACAATACAATACAATACAATACAATACAATACAATACAATACAATACAATACAATACAATACAATAAAATAAAATAAAATAAAATACAATACAATACAATACAATACAATACAATACAATACAATACAATACAATACAATACAATACAATACAATACAATACAATACAATACAATACAATACAATACAATACAATACAATACAATACAATACAATACAATACAATACAATACAATACAATACAATACAATACAATACAATACAATAAAACAAAACAAAACAAAACAAAACAAAACAAAACAAAACAAAACAAAACAAAACAAAACAAAACAAAACAAAACAAAACAAAATAAAATAAAATAAAATGAAATTGGGACAGATCCTTTTTTTTTAGTTTTTTTTCTGAACAGTGTACTTCAGTGTAATGACATGAAATTTAATTTAATTTAATTTAATTTAATTTAATTTAATTTAATTTAATTTAATTTAATTTAATTTAATTTAATTTAATTTAATTTAATTTAATTTAATTTAATTTAATTTAATTTAATTTAATTTAATTTAATTTAATTTTACTTAATTTTATTTAATTTTATTTAATTTAATTGCTATGGCTTTTTAACGTAGTCCTAGCATAGAAGTGTTTCAAATGTACTTCTTCCCTGAGATCATATTTCTCCTCTCTTGTAGAGAAGTATTGGATGACATTTTTAGCTAATTGCTTATTTTTAGCCTTATGCATTATTTTAGCTGTTTGAAGATGAACTATATCAGCAAGTTGAAGTATTTGTGATTTTAGAAATAAGGAGTTAGTATGTTCTCTGTAGGCGGCATTATGAATTATCCTTACTGGCCTTTTTTTTGCAGTACATTTAGCGAGTGAAGATTGCTTTTATAGTTATTAGCCCATATTTCCACATCATAAGTAAGATATGGTAAGATATGGTAAGTATTTGTGATTTTAGAAACAAGGAGTTAGTATGTTCTCTGTAGGCGGCATTATGAATTATCCTTACTGGCCTTTTTTTTGCAGTACATTTAGCGAGTGAAGATTGCTTTTATAGTTATTAGCCCATATTTCCACACAATAAGTAAGATATGGTAGAAGCACTGTTGTATGTCGACTATTTTGAGTAATGCAAGTTTGACGTGACTATAGGGGTGTTATGTTTTTTCTAGAGGGTTCTACTAAATCAAAAACCATATTGACACCCTTGGGTCAATAAATGAGGGATTACTGTAGATGTAAAATCTGTTAACCTGCCGACAATCAGAGCATGTCGGCTCAAGTTTTCTGAATGAAGGGCACCAGTTTGCACACCACCGAGCCAAAACCCCAAATTTCGGCCATGAGCTAATAATATAATGGAAAAACAAATAATGTGCTATAATAACAATAGAATAAGCTTGATAAGATAAGCTCAGAATGGATGGTGGGAAGGCAATAAGATTGGAATTGCCCGTTGTGGGGGTGAACAACTCCCCCTGTAGGCATTGACCTGGATGTCTATCACAATGTGGAGGAGATCTCCCGGAGCCAGACTTGCAAAGAGGATGTTAGCGCCGCTTCTTGGGTTTTTGTTGCGATGAATTATTCTCAGCGGCAAGTGTCCGCAAATTCCAAGCACAAAAAAAAAAACGACAACACGGAATGCGGGTATTGACGTATTTGAAAGTGTCTCGGATGCAGGTTGACTGGGCACACACACAGGAAGTGAGCTATTGTGGCGGACCACCGGAGCAGGGGACGCCGTCACCGAGAGTTTTGTGCCAGAGGCTGGCTTAGAATGCTGACAGTTGGAGAACTGTCAAAAAAAAAAAGGCCCTGGCATTGGATTGGAACAGAGAGTAATTAGCGAAGCATCAGAATAAAGAAACTAGACAGGTATTTTTGAAAAAAAAGTGATCAAAAAGTACGATTTAATTGTTCCGGTTTACCCTTTTTCCCAAAACAAAGTTCCGTTTCTATCAAAGTTCCGTGCCTGCAGTAAACGTTTGCAGCCCAGCGGTTGGACGGCTTTATAGACGAATGTGCGGTTGTCGTCATTAGTCATCAGGTTGACAGCCGTGACTGTAATTACCTCCTTTGGTGCATCACTATCAATAAAATGGACGCCATCCAAGTGTCTGAAGTCTGTTGTTAACGGTGAGATCATTTTATTTTATGGCTATGGCTATTTTATGGTTATGAAAATGTAAAGCAACTATCAGATAGATTTCTGCTAGACTGCATACCTGCAACCTAATTTTCCAGAATTTACAAATGTATTTTGTTTGGGTTGTTTCACATAATATGAGTTTTAAGAAAATAATTTTAAAAATATAATTGAACTAATTTTATTTTATTTTTTTTATAATTTTGTACATTTAAATATACTAATATTTAATAATATTAATATATAATATTATATAATAATATATATTATACATATAAAATATTATTATATGATAATATATAATAATTAATAATCTAATATACTATACTATACTAATAAAATTATAGGATTTTTCATGCAAACATGAAGAAAAAAGTGCATCTCGGTTTTTCCATGCATTTTTTTTGTAATATTATTTAATTTTTAACCTTTTAGTATATTTTAATATTACAACGATTCCCATAATATTTTGACTTTATTCCCATAATACTGTAACTGTGTCTCCAACCTAATTTTCCAGAATTTACAAATGTATTTTGTTTGGTTTGTTTCACATAATATGAGTTTTAGGAAAATAATTTAAAAAATATAATTTAATTTATTTTATTTTTTATAATTTTGTACATTTAAATATACTAATATTTAATAGGATTAATATATATTATATAATAATATATTATTATATAATATATAAAAAACTATTATATTATACAATAACAATATATTAATATATAATAATTAATAACATAATAATCTAATACATAATATACTAATATACTATACTAATACAATTTTTGGATTTTTCATGCAAACATGCAGAAAAAAAGTGCATCTCAGTTGATGTGATGCAGTTGTAATTTTCCATGCATTTTCTTTGTAATATTATTTAATTTTTAACTTTTTAGTATATTTTAATATTACGACGATTCCCATAATATTTTGACTTTATTCCCATAATACTGTAACTCTGTCCCCAAACCCATTTTTTCCTGAATTTACAAATGTATTTTGTTTGATTTGTTTCACATAATATTATGAGTTTTAGAAAAAAATATATATAATTGAACTAATTATTTATTAATTATAATTTATTTATTCCTTTTTTAAATTATTATTTATTAATTATTTTTTTATTTTTTTTGTCCATGTGGGAGGAAACCGGAGTACCCGGGAGCAGAACATGCAAACTCCACACAGAGAAATTGGAATTGAACCCTGGTCACCTAGCTGTGAGGTCTGCGCGCTAACCACTCGCCCACCGTGCAGCCCGCTACAGTACTTCTATTGTCTAATTCCAGTCAACTCTAACGTGTGTAAATGATACTTGATGCACGCTAACGCTAAACCGGGTTATATTCACTCCGATGCCACGACATGAAGTACAACTGCAGTACAAATACGTACAAATACTCAGCATTGAATGAGAACGTCAGTGTTTGTAAAGCATCACACTGACAGCTAGCTGACCTTTATGTCACCTTAACGTAGCATCGGCATCACGTATCGGATCTCATTAGACTTGGTGAATGTATCGAATGTTGTTCGTTGTACCGCAAAAGATTTATGGCAAGTAAAAAAAAAAAAAAAGCCTGGAGCAGCAACAATAGACGTGCGGCGACCAGAAACATTCCATCGTTAATACCATCTTTTGAAAACTCCGACTGGTACTCCGCCAGCGAGGAATGACCTTGGCAAAGAACGTGTTGGCGTGCTTCCATGAAAACAAGCGATTAAGGGAGAAGAATTGCTGGAGTTGACTACGAGGGTGTATGAAAAGTGTTCTCAGTTAGGCGGCTGACATACAATGTTATTGCAAGTGTTTCTCTATATAGGTCACTGGAGAGCGCCAAGACGCTTCATGGCCTATAAAAAAAAAATGTTTTAAAACGAAGCTGCAAGGAACATTTTCAGTAGCCTGTCTGAAAGAGTAATAAAGAAGTATAAAACAATCCCCTGTGAATTCACATTAAGCCGTTAAAGCGTTTGTATCATTGACCTGAATTGTTCCATCACGTTTTATCATTTAAGCACATTTGGAAACCTATGTTGCCGCCTGCGTGATGGTCGCAAAGGGATTTGCCCGTGCTGCACTCAAATCCCACTTACAATCAAAACACGCCGCCATGCTTATTTCGGTGGGAAGCAGTTTCGTTTATTTTCACTTCCATCCTGTAAAATGTTTATAGCCTTTTCCACACGTTTGAAATACTAGAAAAAAAGTGCATCTCGGTTTTGTGATTCAGTTGTAATTTTATTATTTTTTTTTTTAATATTATTAATAATATTATTTATTTTTTATTAAACTTTTTAGTATATTTTAATATTATGACGATTCCCATAATATTTTGACTTTATTCCCATAATACTGTAAACTAATTTTCCAGAATTTACAAATGTATTTTATTTGGTTTGTTTCACATAATATTATGAGTTATAGAAAAAATATTTAAAAAATATAATTTAACTTATTTTTTTTTATATAATTTTGTAAATTTAAACTCCAAACTAATAAAATTATAGGATTTTTCCTCATAATATTATGAGTGTTTTTATTATTCCCATAATACTGTAACTCAGTCCCCAACCTAATTTTACAGAATTTACAAATGTATTTTGTTTGGTTTGTTTCACATAATATTATGAGTTATAGAAAAAATATTTTAAAAATATAATTTAACTTTTTTTTTTTAATTTTGTAAATTTAAACTCCAAACTAATAAAATTATAGGATTTTTCCTCATAATATTATGAGTGTTTTTATTATTCCCATAATACTGTAACTCTGTCCCCAACTTAATTTTACAGAATTTACAAATGTATTTTGTTTGGTTTGTTTCACATAATATTATGAGTTATAGAAAAAATATTTTAAAAATATAATTTAACTTTTTTTTTTATTTTGTAAATTTAAACTCCAAACTAATAAAATTATAGGATTTTTCCTCATAATATTATGAGTGTTTTTATTATTCCCATAATACTGTAACTCTGTCCCCAACCTAATTTTCCAGAATTTACAAATGTATTTTGTTTGGTTTGTTTCACATAATATTATGAGTTATAGAAAAATTATTTTAAAAATGTAACTTTTTTTTAAATTTGGAAATTTAAACTCCAAGCTAATAAAATTACAGGATTTTTCCTCATAATATTATGAGTGTTTCAATTCATTTATGCTGCAGTTTTTTTCAAGTACATTTTCTCCTCATGAGTTCATTCCCAGATTTTATGAATATTTTATTCTCATATTTTATGAATTCCCGTAACATTATAATACTTTTTGTAACCTAATTTTCCAACAATTACAACTGTATTTGTTGTTTTGTTTATTTCTCATACAATTTTTTAAAAAATGTTTTTTTAGTTCAACCTTATGCAACTAAAATTATGTTTTCTACATTATTCTTGTAAAATTATGACTGTTTTTACTTACGAATTTTGACTTATTTTATTCTTGTGACGGTATTGGTGATTTTTTATCATATTTAAAATATAAATATAAATATATATATAGCATATTTATTCATATTTTCTGAATTCCTGTAACATTATAATACTTTCTACAACCTAATTTTCCTGTATTTGTTGTTTTGTTTATTTCTCATACAATTTTTGCAACTAAAATTATTTTTTCTAAATTATTCTTGTAAAATGATGACTTTTTTGACTTACGACTTTTGACTTATTTATTCTTGTGAAGGTACTGGTGATTTTTATCTAGTATATTCTAGTATTTTTTGAAGGTGTCTAAGGCCAAAAAAAACCCCACTGAGGGCCACAACAAAGTCCCGAGCGGCACTTTGGACCCCCTCTGGTGTATGAACTCCAAGCGAAGACGTCCCCATGAACGCGGTTGTCTTCCATGCTGGTTTGAGCGGGTTCAAGCCGTCACGCTCAGCTGACTCGAAAAGCGGGCGGCCTGTGTTTACCAGGTCAGCGGTTCAAGCAGATTGATGACATGATTGTTTACGTGTTATTTACTGTGCTAATGAGGCGCTAGCACGCTGTCTGTCACGGCTCAGCTGACACAGTAGACCAGGAAAAATAAAGCGCTATTAGTCCCATTTCATCCGGTTAGCGTTATAATGAGTCTTCTTTAAAGGTCTGGCCTGGATTTGAGGTCAAAGGTCAAATCAGCACATGGTCCTTGGTACTTCGACAGCTCTTTCATGCAGTATATTACTTATTCGTTCATTCATTTTCTACCGCTTATCATCACGAGGGTCGCAGGGGGTGCTGGAGCCTATCCCAGCTGTACACCCTGGTACACGACTGGTTGCTAGCCAATCGCAGGGCACATATAGACAAACAACCATTCACACTCACATTCATACCTATGGACAATTTGGAGTAGCTAATTAACCTAGCTTAGCACGCAGACCTCACAGCTAGGAGACCAGGGTTCAATTCCACCCTCGGCCATCTTTGTGTGGAGTTTGCATGTTCTCCCCGTGCATGCGTGGGTTTTCTCGGGGTATTCCAAAAACATGCTAGGTTAATTAGCCACTCCAAATTGTCCATAGGTATGAATGTGAGTGTGAATGGTTGTTTGTCTATATGTGCCCTGTGATTGGCTGGCCACCAGTCCAGGGTGTACCCCGCCTCTTGCCCGAAGACAGCTGGGATAGGCTCCAGCACCCGCCGCAACCCTCGTGAGGATAAGCGATAGAAAATGAATGAACATTATTAGAGACCTCTCGACATGAAATAACATCCCTATAGTCACTTTTACACACATTTATAGTAAACATAAGAGAAAATAATACATATAAGGTATAAACAATTAAGACATAAAATTTAAATTTTTTGGAATGTTTATGTCCGGTTTCCTCCCACATTCCAAAAACATGCTAGGTTAATTAGCCACTCCAAATTGTCCATAGGTGTGAATGTGAGTGTGAATGGTTGTTTGTCTATATGTGCCCTGTGATTGGCTGGCCACCAGTCCAGGGTGTACCCCCGCCTCTCGCCCAAAGACGGCTGGGATAGGCTCCAGCTGGAGTCGCTAGGGAATCGAACCCTGGTCTCCTAGCTGTGAGGTCTGCACCTTAACCACTCGACCACCGTGCAGCCCCCAGTATCTTCCTTAACACAGTCTTTAGAAATCATAAAAACGCGATTATGCATGTTTTTTTGGAATGTGGAAAGAAAGCTGAGTACCTGGAGAATCGAACCCAGGTCTTCCCGATGTCCTGACTGTGTAGCCTACATGGTAACCACTCGTCCACTTCTACGAAAGAACAGAAAAAGGTAGAAATTAACTTTTTTTTCTGACGAAAAACGTTTGGTAGGTTCCATGTTTACAGTACGTCGCCATAGAACATAATATTCTGTCAGTCAAAATCATCTAAAATGGCCGCTACCGATGGGCGTGTCTTTTGAAAAATGGTTGTTAGTAATGCTAATTACTGGGGAATTGAACGATGGTAATTATTTGGATGTCAAAGGGAGCATCAGAGGTTTACCTGCCTCCCAAAAAACAGACTATTGTATTGTAGGTTCCGTTCTATTCCGCTGTTCTGCTGTCAGCTTCTATATGTTCCTCAGCTACCCCCCCCCCCAACCCCCCCGGCCCCCCCAGTGTTGTTTATGACGTCCCTGGCACACGGCTGGCTTGTATTGTTTGTACCGTAGGTCCAATCACTTTCCAGGCATCCCTTCTTGTTGGCGACGCTCTCCTTTTCTTAGGAGTTATTTTCGGTTTATGTCACACCAGACAAACCGGTGGGGGGGTGGGAGGGGGGGGGGTAAGTTGTAGGGATCAGGGAAAGCGAGGGAGCGCCATGATGGCGTTCTCTCCCACTGTCAACATGGAAAGGGAACGCTGATGTACGCGCACGTCTTCTGCTTTGGTTGCTGTGGGCCGCTTGCCGAGGCTTTCATTGAAAATGAATGACTGCCAGCTGCTTGGGTCGCTTGTGAATGTTTGCATGCACGGTAAACATTGTTGGAGGGGGGGAATAAAAACACTCATTTATGCACATGAAGATGACTTTTTTTTTTTTTTTTTTTTGAGGGGAGGGGTGCTACTGAAACATGTATTAAGGTTGTGGAACTAGAACTGACGGAAGGGAGGACGTTGATGTGTTCCAAAAGTTATCACTGTGGAACATGTAAACATATTTTTTTTTTACTATCAAGCATCATTTAGTTTTATTTAGTTTTATTCTTCTTATCTTGATTACTACTACTACTAGTACTACTACAAGATAAAACGCACTGTACTGCATGTGACGGGATTTTTTTTTTTTTCGCAACACTAATCCAAAAAGCCTGACGCTTTTGTAAAATTGATATGTCATTTGTTTTATTTTCAAAATATTTTTACATTCTTCTCAACTAATCTTTGTACATTTCTTCATGTGCTATTATGACTTTAATCCCATAATAATTTTACTTAATTTCCATAAAAATAAGTAATATTGTGACTTTAATCCCATCATATTTTCCACTTAATTTCCATAAGAAAAACCTCCCTCCAAGTTAATTTTCCAAAAAAATCATATTATGATTTGAAATATTAAATAATTCCATATTTGTAAAATACATTGTTTTATGTCATTATATTATTGTAAAATTATGACTATTTTGATTAAATTTTTTTCTTTTTTTAGAATATTACTGTATATATTTTGCTCTTAATATTTTGACTTTATTCTCGGAAAATCACAGCTGTTATTTTCAAATTATTTCATCTTTTCTTTGATAATATTTTGACTTTATTCTCGTACATTACTGCTGACTTTTTGTGTTTTTTTTTATGTTTTGTCATTTCCATAAAAATAAACTTTCCCAACTTAATTTTTAAAAAAAATCATTTGATTAATTTTTTTTTCAGAATACTACTGTATATATTTTGCTATTAATATTTTGACTTTATTCTTGGAAAATCACAGCTGTTATTTTCAAATTATTTCATCTTTTTCTTTCATAATATTTTGACTTTATTCTTGTAAATTACTGCTGACTTTTTGTGTTTTTTTTATGTTTTGTCATTTCCATAAAAATAAACTTTCCCAACTTAATTTTCAAAAAAAAACATTGATTAATCTTTTTTTCAGAATACTACTGTATATATTTTGCTATTAATATTTTGACTTTATTCTTGGAAAATCACAGCTGTTATTTTCAAATTATTTCATCTTTTTCTTTCATAATATTTTGACTTTATTCTCGTAAATTACTGCTGATTTTTTGTGTTTTTTTTATGTTTTGTCATTTCCATAACAATAATCTCCCCCAACTTAATTTTCCAAAAACGACGTTATTTTCTCAGAATATTATGATTTGAAATATTCAATATTTCCATTGTAGGATACATTGTTTTATCTCATAATATTACACATTTATTGTTGTAAAATTATGACTTTTTAAAAAATCTTTTGATTAATCTTTTTTTTTTTTTTTTAGAATACTACTGTATATATTTTGCTCTTAATATTTTGACTTTATTCTTGGAAAATCACAGCTGTTATTTTCAAATTATTTCGTCTTTTTCTTTCATAATATTCTGACATTATTCCCATGGTATTTTGACTTTATTCTCATAAATTACTGCTAACTTTTTGTGTGTTTTTTTTTAATTTTTTGTCATTAATTGATATTTGTACAATGTGCCGTGGGTTGCACTTTGGACACCGCTGCTTTTGACGCTGACTGCGCTAAACAGTATTTGTTTGAAAGCAAATATTTTCTATAGTTTGAACTCCATATTGTGCAAATCTTAAGTTGTTGGAGGGTCCACGTTATTTGGAGCAGCCCATACTTGCTTGGCTAGCTGCAGCTGCTGCCTGTCGTACTTTGGTCGGGTCAAAGCCGCGTAGAAAAAGTGCAGTTTGTGGTCCACTGCCATGTTATTGCTAACACCTGCGGCTATTTTGACACCAGCCTCCTGAGTTTAAAATCATTTGCTGATGCTTTAAATTAGGCAGCTGGTTGAGACGAGGCGTATGTGTTTCAGCTCCCATTTTTTTTCCAAAAGGAATCAATAAAGATCCACGGCCAGGTTGAGGTGCGGTATTCCGGGGTTGCTTAATGTTTGAGTTTGAGTTTACAACCTTCTAAATATGGTTTTTAACATTAGAGACCTCTAGACATGAAGTAACACCCCCAAGATTCCATAGTTAGACCATAAAAAACCTGTTTACAACCTTCTAAATATGGTTTTTAACATTATTAGAGACCTCTAGACATGAAGTAACACCCCCAAGATTCCATAGTTAGACCATACAAAAACCTGTTTACAACCTTCTAAATATGGTTTTTAACATTAGAGACCTCTAGACATGAAGTAACACCCCCAAGATTCCATAGTTAGACCATAAAAAACCTGTTTACAACCTTCTAAATATGTTTTTTTAACATTAGAGACTCTAGACATGAAGTAACACCCCCAAGATTCCATAGTTAGACCATACAAAAACCTGTTTACAACCTTCTAAATATGTTTTTTTAACATTAGAGATCTCTAGACATGAAGTAACACCCCCAAGATTCCATAGTTAGACCATAAGAAAACCTGTTTACAACCTTCTAAATATGGTTTTTAACATTAGAGACCTCTAGACATGAAGTAACACCCCCAAGATTCCATAGTTAGACCATAAAAAAACAAAACAAAAACACTCTGGTGGTCTCAGTGGATTTTATGGACGTGTGCATGGCGGATGAGAGATTTATTAGCTGGGTGATTGCTCCCACCCAGACAGATTGGAAGTGGGTGGAGCAGAGCCCCTATCTCAGCTGTCACACATTGCCGTGTCATCACTTTTTGCTTCTTATGACGAGCACATCTGCCACCTTCTTAATTATTTCTCTCTGTGTGGCCAGAAAAGGAAATGTGAAGATCAAACGGAAACGGAGCGCACGGACACCATCCCTTATTCCGTCGTCAAGCGGCAAAAAGCGTGTGCGTCAGGTCTAATTTCTACAGTTGCTCGGCTGTTTGCAAAGTGCCTGTGAAGTCGGAAAATGGCAGCAAAGGCCTTTCTCATCTCGGGCCGCTGTAAAAAAAAAAAAAAAAAAAAAGCGGCCGAGTGAGTGAGCTGCAAAATATTACAAGTGCAGCCGTGATTGGGAATCTTATTTCTTCTTGTCGAGGTTGACCGCTTGCCTGCAGCTCTGTCAGACCTCCTCAAAGACGTCAGGAAATAACACCAAACTGAAAATTCTAAAATGTATTCATAAGAAAATAAGGAGTGTGGTTGAGGGAAAGTTCATGGGCTGAAAAGTACACACGTGTGATGTTTTCTTCCATTCGGGCTCTGAGGCTGTGAGCGAGCCAGAAAAATGAGGGAGCTTATTCTGGCAGGGGAAGGAAATTGATAGAAAGGCCGATGTGGAGGCTCATGCATCTATCACATATGCAGGGGAGAGAAACTGCTCCAGGAGGAGATGAGAGGGAGGTACCATACTGTATATGCATGTTCCCTTTAAAAAAAGCAAATAACTATTTTGGTATGTTACTAGGGAGACTATATATATATATATATATGCAACTGCTTGTCCAGTATCACGGAAGTATTCATATTTGTCATTATTATTAAATATTCTCAAGGAACAATACCCTCGTTTATCAAGGTCAATTGGTTTCACACCCAACTGTGATAAATGAATTTCCGCACAGTAGTATTCCTAGATTCCACAGTTAGACCATAAAAAATCTGTTTACAACCTTCTAAATATGTTTTTTAACATTAGAGACCTCTAGACATGAAGTAACACCCCCAAGATTCCAGTTAGACCATAAAAAAACCTGATTACAACCTTCTAAATATGGTTTTTAACATGATTAGAGACCTGTAGACATGAGGTAACACCCCCAAGATTCCATAGTTAGACCATAAAAAAACCTGATTACAACCTTCTAAATGTGGTTTTTAACATTATTAGAGACCTCTAGACATGAAGTAACACCCCCATGATTCCAGTTAGACCATAAAAAAACCTGATTACAACCTTCTAAATATGGTTTTTAACATGATTAGAGACCTGTAGACATGAGGTAACACCCCCAAGATTCCATAGTTAGACCATAAAAAAACCTGATTACAACCTTCTAAATGTGGTTTTTAACATTATTAGAGACCTCTAGACATGAAGTAACACCCCCATGATTCCATACTTAGATTAAAAAAAGAAAACAGTTTACAACCTTCTAAATATGGTTTTTAACATTAGAGACCTATAGACATGAAGTAACACCCCCAAGATTCCATAGTTAGACCATAAAAAAACTGTTTACAACCTTCTAAATATGGTTTTTAACATTATTAGAGACCTCTAGACATGAAGTAACACCCCCAAGATTCCATAGTTAGACCATGAAAAAAAAATCTGTTTACAGCCTTCTAAATATGGTTTTTAACATTATTAAAGACCTCTAGACATGAAGTAACACCCCCAAGATTCCATAGTTAGACCATAAAAAAATCTGTTTACAACCTTCTAAATATGTTTTTTAACATTAGAGACCTATAGACGTGAAGTAACACCCCCAAGATTCCATAGTTAGACCATAAAAAAACCTGTTTACAAACTTCTAAATATGATTTTTAACATTAGAGACCTCTACACATGAGGTAACACCCCCAAGATTCCATAGTTAGACTATTAAAAAAATCTGTTTACAACCGTAAAAATATGGTTTTTAACATTAGATACCTCTAGACATGAAGTAACACCCCAAGATTCCATAGTTAGACCATAAAAAAACTAAACAAAAACAATGCAGGTGCATTTTCAATTTTGCAAGACTACAACTACCCACTCTTTATAGGTTATGCAGACATTTGGACAATGCTTTGGTGGGACGAAATGCATGATGGGAAGCCGTTAAAATAGTTGTTTTTATTCTAAACTCGTATTGGTACTTGTCTTGTATATTTCTTAGCTTCCTTTTGGTTGTTCAGTTGCTGTGTGATGATTTTAGCTTCCGTCGTAAGATGACACAGTGAGTCAGACTGTTGAATTGAGTAATGACCTCCTGTGATTTCCGATGTCCCTTTATAGCTCGTGATTGGTTCCTGCTAAAGAAAGAGATGCAGTTTGCTCACTGACTAGCTAGCTGCACAGTATGTAAACAATGTAAACAATTAAAGTAGCAGTTCAGAAGTAAAAAGAGATGTCATAACATTTAGAACCTGGCCTTAAATCACCCCCAACGCTGTTGAAGCTGCAGGGTTGAAAGTTGTATTATACAACACGCTGAAAACTCTTTAGGGTGGGCGCACTGCAGCTCCTATAGCGTGTGGGGCGGGGGTGAGAAGAGGTGAAGGAGTGGGGGTGTGCCTAATGAGTGACATGCCTCTGTTATTTACACATCCGCATTAACGGCTGTTAGAAACAGAACATGACAGTTTTAGCGGGTTCTGCTTGGACATTAAACGCTGCAGCTGTGGCTTCATGTTGAGAAGGTAGTAAATCTATACGCTGCTATACAACCTGTATGCTCTTACGTATAAACAAGTTTCATTTCTAAAGATATGTTGTTGTTTTTGATATGTGAATTAATAAATTATGCTGTTTTGCCGTTGAATACAACCTATTATTAGTCAAAAATATGGAAATCATATGTATGATTTTGCATAAATTAAGCAATTTTGAGCATAAATGTAACAAGTAACAACAAATAATAGTCTTAAAATGTAAGACGTTGGATTGAGACCTCTAGACATGAAGTAACACCCCCAAGATTCCATAGTTAGACCATAAAAAAAACCTGTTTACAACCTTCTAAATATGGTTTTTAACACTATTAGAGACCTCTAGACATGAAGTAACACCCCCAAGATTCCATAGTTAGACCATAAAAAAAAACCTGTTTACAACCTTCTAAATGTTTTTTTAACATTAGAGACCTCTAGACATGAAGTAACACCCCCAAGATTCCATAGCTAGACCATGAAAAAAATCTGTTTACAACCTTCTAAATATGGTTTTTAACACTATTAGAGACCTCTAGACATGAAGTAACACCCCCAAGATTCCATAGTTAGACCATAAAAATACCTGTTTACAACCTTCTAAATATGTTTTTTAACATTAGAGACCTCTAGACATGAACACCCCAAGATTCCATAGTTAGACCAATAAATTTTTTTACAACCTTCTAAATGTTTTTTTTAACATTAGAGACCTCTAGACATGAAGTAACACCCCCAAGATTCCATAGCTAGACCATGAAAAAAATCTGTTTACAACCTTCTAAATATGGTTTTTAACACTATTAGAGACCTCTAGACATGAAGTAACACCCCCAAGATTCCATAGTTGGACCATAAAAATACCTGTTTACAACCTTCTAAATATTTTTTTTAACATTAGAGACCTCTAGACATGAAGTAACACCCCCAAGATTCCATAGCTAGACCATGAAAAAAATCTGTTTACAACCTTCTAAATATGGTTTTTAACACTATTAGAGACCTCTAGACATGACGTAACACCCCCAAGATTCCATAGTTAGACCATAAAAATACCTGTTTACAACCTTCTAAATATGGTTTTTAACATTAGAGACCTCTAGACATGAAGTAACACCCCCAAGATTCCATAGACAGACTATTAAAAAAATCTGTTTACAACCTTCTAAATATGGTTTTAACATTATTAGAGACCTCTACACATGAAGTAACACCCCCAAGATTCCATAGTTGGACCATAAAAAAACCTGTTTACAACCTTCTAAATATGGTTTTTAACATTATTAGAGACCTCTAGACATGACGTAACACCCCCAAGATTCCAATTAGACCATAAAAAACCTGTTTACAACCTTCTAAATATGGTTTTTAACATTATTAGAGACCTCTAGACATGAAGTAACACCCCCAAGATTCCATAGTTAGACCATAAAAAAACCTGTTTACAACCTTCTAAATATGGTTTTTAACATTATTAGAGACCTCTAGACATGAAGTAACACCCCCAAGATTCCAGTTACACCATAAAAAACCTGTTTACAAACTTCTAAATATGATTTTTAGCATTAGAGACCTCTAGACATGAAGTAACACCCCCAAGATTCCATAATTAGACCATGAAAAAAATCTGTTTACAGCCTTCTAAATGTTTTTTTTAACATTAGAGACCTCTAGACATGAAGTAACACCCCCAAGATTCCATAGTTAGACCATAAAAAACCCGTTTACAAGTAGCAGTAGCAGTTGCAGTGTTGCGAATATCAGGAAATGAGTAAAGTACTATAATATTACAAAATGAAGAGCCGTAAACTGTGCGTGTGTGTTTGTCGCAGTGGCTTAAAAAGAAATTCTATTCCACATCTGTGACGGGAGTGCAGGAAAGAAAAGAAAACAACAAACACTCGCTTATCCCTTACCGATGCTTTAAGGCGCGCAAGCCTCTCTCAGACAAAATATCAATAGGAAGACATTTTCATCTGTCTGTTGGGGTCAAATTGTAATGAAAATGAAAATCCTCCCACGGGCTACGATGACGAGGCTCGCATCGCTCAGATCAATAACAAAAATATGACTGGAATGTTTCATGAAGAGTCAGACCGCGAGCCCGAGAAGTGCTCATGCTTTCATAAAGACTCCCAGACAAGTGATTTATCGTTGTATTTACCAGACATCTGATGAAAAATAAAAAATAAAAACTCTCACCCCCCCACCACGTGCTTGAAAAGTTCTACAAAAACGGCAGCCATGTTGTTCCGTCACAGGGTTTTCTTTTTAAAGCGTGTGATCAAGGACAAGGTCGGAGCTGTTTAATGGGGGTAAACGTTTGTTCCCCTTTCAAAGGTTTGTACAATGTTAATGATCTTAATAGATGATGTTATCCCGCTGGGAAAGTAGCCATCATATTATCCTCTGCAAAGGCGTCTTTGCAGGACAAGGGCGTGCTGTAGATGCTTAGTACCAAAGGCAATTCCACAAATCACTTCACATGTGACACGATGATGTGCTCGCTGATAAGCGGCCGCGCATCAACACGGTGCCTTGTGTAGTTCATTAGTTCCAATACACATTACAGGTAGAGTATTGCTTGTAGTAAAGTAATGAATATTGCTGCTCGTATGTCTGCCGGGTCAACGTGTTGGCGTTGACGTTGACCTCTGAGACACACACACACACGAGACGTCACGTACTACATGAGTCTGCACATCCTCAGGCTCAAAATGTGCACAAGTGCCAAAATGTGCCGGAGGTTGCCTGAGTTATGACGCAGCACAAACACGCACCAGCCACAACATTAGGTACACCCGCTGAGGCGGAATCAAATATTCTGCAATCAATGCCCTTATTCCAGGTGTGGTATTCGATATTGTAATACATAAAGCAAGCTTATCTAAACCATTCGCTTTTTTTTCTTCCGCCTTTCAATGTCCCATGTTTTCCGCTCTCCTGCAAATTCCAAACAAGGAATTTTGCGGCGCTGAAGCAGACACAAGGCCTTTGAAAACGTTTTTGCACTTTTTGGGGGAATCATTCAAAATCCGTATACATATGTCTTTCCCTTTTCTGTGTACTACAGTAAACCTCGGATATATCGGACTCGGATATATCGGAAATTCGCTCACAACGGACAGATCGACATCAATCAACTCCTGTTTCCTGGAGCCATTTTCCTTTTATTTCCCCCCCCTAACTTGCAGTATATGTGGAATGTACAAAATGCCACTTTGCACATTAATGCTATTTAATTAATTATTTAATATATTAAGAATTTAAATGTCAATTTAAAATATTTTTACTTTTTTAATTTAATTTATTTTAATTATGATTTTAATTATTTTAATTATTAATATTAATAATAACTTTAGAGGTAAAAGTAAAGGGGAATAACACAATTAATGAGTGTGTTTATTTTGGTGTAATCAGTATATTGAATATTCATACCATT
The DNA here is from genome assembly GCF_030265055.1 of Doryrhamphus excisus. NCBI lineage: Eukaryota > Metazoa > Chordata > Actinopteri > Syngnathiformes > Syngnathidae > Doryrhamphus > Doryrhamphus excisus. The sequence goes on from NC_080474.1 coordinate 20,287,492, forward strand.
TCGATGCTTCTGACAAAAAGAACCAATTTTTCTGTAATGCATTTCCAATAAAAATTCATTGCATATATCGGATTTTTTATAACGGATTTCGCCTATTTCGGACAAAATCTCCAGTCCCGTTCCAATGCATTTCCATGAAATTTCCCTCGCATATATCGGATGGCCGCATCGTGGCGCTCCGATTCGCCGAATCGTGACAGGCCGCTATACGACGTCATTTGCAGCGTTTGCAGCGTTGCCTGCGCGTCCAGGTACATTGGAAACATAGTCAAGGAAGTGCCTTTTTATAACGGATAAAATCCCATTTACGCATATACCGGATATAAATCCGATATATGCGTAAAACGGACATTTCCCGGTATACGCATATAACGGATTTCGCTTATATCGGACAAAACCAGTGGGAACAATTGAATCCGATATATCCGAGGTTTACTGTATAACATGAGAAATCGAGTTAATATGAGCTAGCTAACAATGCACATAAAAAACACCTCTAATTGTTTGATATACATGCATTAAACATGTAGACATTAGTAAATAACATTTTGATGATTTCAAACACGACCGAAACTTATTTTCGAGGCGCATCGATACACGTATTTAATGCTAGTTCTGTCAACAACAACAGCAGCGTTGAGACATCGACAACATTTACAATGTCCACTCTCCTTGAGATGGCTGTGTCTTCCAGCACAAGAAGTGTTCTCTCCAGTCCTGAGGTAAAAAAAAAAAAAAAAAAAACGCTGACGGCAAACTAGCATCTTGTTGAGTCTTTGTAGCAAAATGGAGAGGTGCAATTCCCCTTTAAAACCCTTCTCACACATGCCGTCTGATGGTTATTGGGCTGCGCTCGATCGTTCTGTGTCTCGACGGACAGCAAATCGGATCATCCAGCTTGAGGCAGGAGATATCTTTTTGGGGTCTACCGCTTGATTTTTTTTTTTTTTTTTACCACAGCGCTCAGGATCTTTTAAACTGATTGCCGTACAGCGGCCAACATCAGCAGCAATGGCGCGCTACAAGAAGCTTTTCTTATGTAGATCAACAATCCAATCTGCGCTTCAAAAAGAGACATCTTATTTTTGTCTTTTACAAATAATTTTACAAAATGAAAATATAGTTGCCTGACAGATGCTCGTCCCCAAATGCCGCACCAATTTCAGCTTTTCAAAGCGCTACCGCAATGAGATATTTTTGAGGCATCTTTTGCAGGGTGCAGAACTTCTAACACGCTCACAAAGACAGGAAGTCCAACACATGGCAGACATGTTTGGGGCGGAGCTGCATTTTAAAGCAAGTAACGGCCAATTCTATAGTTTTTTCTTTATCACTTATATCAGCCGATAACGATCTGTGGCCGATTGATCGGAGCACCCCTAATAATAATAACACTGGGGAACAATATTTTTTCAACTTTCTGTTGCATTGGATTTTTTAACTGATTCTGAATGATTTTTAGGTGCTGATTTCAAATCTGAAATTAGTTTTTCTCCATAAGCTCTAGTTTTCATGCAATTTGAGATAGATGAAATAGTCTAAATATATGAACTTACGTAACCCAAATCTATGCGTTTTGAGATTATATACATAGATTCCATTCCTGTTCCAGTTTTCAAAGGTTTGCCTTCATTAAACGATAAAGACATTGGACATGATACGAACGAGGAAGACAGTTGTGACAATGAATTGCCAGAAACTGAGTGGGAACAATCCGAGGAATGTTCTTCAGAGACTGAATCTCCCCCAGTCCCCAAGCCTCTTCACCAAACTGAACTGAATGACTTAGTTCGGGATTTAGGTCTTTCAAAGAAAGCAGCTGAGCTTTTGGCATCAAGATTACAAGGCAAAAATCTTGTTGATCACACTGTTAAAGTGTCATATTACAGAAAGCGCGACCAGCTTTTTGTGACCTTCTTTTCTGAAGACAGACAGTTTGTTTACTGCCATGATATCCCAGGTCTTCTCAAAGAACTGGGTGTTCCTCACTATGATCCAACTGAATGGCGGCTCTTTATAGACAGTTCTAAACGCAGTCTCAAGTGTGTTCTTTTGCATAATGGCAATGTTTACGGGGCAGTGCCTGTAGGTCATTCAGTTCATCTGCGGGAAGACTATGATGACATCAGAATGGTCATGGAATTCTTAAAATATCGTGAGCACAACTGGATCATTTGTGTAGACTTGAAAATGGTAAACTTCCTTCTTGGTCAACAGAAAGGTTTCACCAAGTTTCCATGTTTCCTCTGCATGTGGGACAGTCGAGCACGAGACAGACACTGGGTCCAGAAGGACTGGCCTGTTCGTGAAACCCTTGAAGCAGGCATGCCAAATATCACACATGACCCAATTGTTGACAGAGATAGGATCATCTTTCCTCCTCTGCACATCAAACTAGGTTTGATGAAACAATTTGTCAAGGCACTGGATACCGAAGGTGAATGTTGTCGTTCGACAAGATCAAAGCAGGTGTGTTTGATGGCCCACAGATTCGAACCCTCATTCGTGATGATCAGTTTGTTGCCAAGATGACCGCCTTGGAGAGGGCAGCATGGTTATCCTTTGTGGCAGTCGCTTAGAACTTCCTTGGAAACAACAAGGCAGAGAACTACAATGAACTTGTGAACAGAATGCTCCTCGCTTTTCGTGCTCTCAGGTGCAACATGAGCATCAAGCTTCATTTCTTGAACAGCCACCTTGACCAGTTCCCTGAAAACCTGGGGGCTGTGAGTGACGAACAAGGAGAGCGGTTCCACCAAGACCTAAAGATCATGGAAGAACGCTACCAAGGTCGCTATGTATGATGGCCGACGACTGCTGGAGTATTAAACGAGATTGCCCAGATGAAGTGTACAAACGCAAAAGTTACAAACGCAAATTCCTGCCTGACTAAAATACTGTACTGACAGAAAGTGATAAGCGTTATTAGCTGTGATTGACTCTTATCTGAAGAACGTTGTAAATTATGCTTATTTCACGTTGCGATAAAGACTGTTTTCTGAGAAACGCTTCCAGAAAAACATATGGCACTTCTAACAATGGTGTACTTTAATCTAAAATCACATTTTAATGTTCTGTTTCTTTTGCCTTGTTAAATATACTGATTTGTGGCTGACATTGCAATATCCTATAATAATGCTCGATTTTTTTCTATTTTTAATAAAAATTAAAGATTGCATAAAATCTGTAGCTTGCAGAAAAAAACTAACTTCAGATTTGAACTCAGCACACTTAAATTGACTAAAAACAAGTCTTACTTTAAATGCAACATTTTGAGTGTTCCCCAGTGTAATGTATTCAATATCCCATTTCTATTACAAACAACAAATTTTAGGCTCTTATTTATGCAGTTGGTACCTAATAAGTATTATTAGAATGCTTAAGAGATACTAGGGACATGATGGATTCATGCAGTTTTTTCATTTCCAGGTCATTTTAGCTGTGTTGAAAAAATATAGGTCAGAATTTGTCAGAATCTAGCAGTCAAAATTTGCCTAAAATAGCAAACGGCAACAAAAAAAAACACTTTGTTCCTTACGACTATGTGGTGTTGAAAGCTATTGAAAATGCAATTTTTTAAATCCCACTTTGGCGAAACAAATAAATGCAATGCTTTATGTTAAAAGGTGCTGTCTGTCATGGTTAGGTATGCAATAGGGGCACTAGGCAGGGAAATGAAAGCAACATTTCACACTTTTTTACTGTTTTCGGTGAGACTGCCTTGTTATTGAAATGATAGGTGTGTGTCTGCTGATGTTGAATATTGAATGTTGTGTTTTAAAAGACCGACTTGTTTTCCACCTGACATTTTTGCGTCATTTGGGACAAACGAGTCGAGGCCAGTCAACAGACGTGCTACATGACCTGCAGTCACCAAGTCAGCTAATGTGTGTCTTTATACAATCTTGTCACATTAATAGGGACATTCGAACTGATTTGAATGTTTTTTTTGTCCGCAAATAAAACAAGAAATAGGTTTTATAATCGGGTGAAACTGGAAACACCAACGGTAAAACATGTAATCCTACTTTATGTTGTTGTTAAAAAAAAAAAAGTGGCGTTAATGGGACAAACAAGACTTTAGAAACGCAATAAAGACGCTTTAGAAATGCTTTAATGAGACAACTGTCACTTGATGATTGTTTACGTCTTTTCTGAAAAGTGTCTCCGCGGATTAGTTGGTTTTACGGCCGATTTCACTCCTATGACTAATGCCGCACTGCTTATTTTTAGAGCACAATTAAGCAGGCGTTCAGGGGTACAAGCGAGAACAAGACCGCATCCTTTGTGATCTTAATGCAAACCAAAATAGAGTGGTGCTACAGTACATTGTGTTAATTGCAATTTAACATGCATCCCGGTGAAGAAGGAAAGCTAAAGAAAGTACATTTGTACTGTATCTTTTTGGGAATGTACTAGAACGCTCGGCGGTCGTTTTTTCCGGGTATGAAGATGATCCAACGCTAGTAGCGTCATGTCTTCCGACTTCTATCGTCAATTAATTTAATGAATGTTCGTTTTGTTACTGCATGTTCGCTAATTGCTGAGACGTTGTCCTGTTTTATTAGTATTCCCCAAGTGATTCTTTGCTGGAGAATCCAAATGAGAATTAGAGTTTTAGCCTTCCCTGCATCACAATTTTGTTTTATTTGCCTGTGTAATTCATCATTGAATGATTCCATCATCATTTAAATTTGGTCATTAATGGAAACCTTGGCAGCTGTCAGGGATTTGGCAGGAATAGTAAATTGACAATTCTCACCTGACTGGGGAGAGAACATGTGTCACTTTTTTTGTTGTGTGTGTGGGCTGCATCGCATTTTATGGGCATGGTGCAACAGTGTAATTGTTAGGGTGATGAGAGGCTCTGTATGGCCAAATTAGTTCCGGAATTCTGAATAAGAGAGGAAAAATGCCCATCTCGGAGGCAACAATTGTGGAGCCCCAGTGTTCAAAATTGGAAGCTGTGGGTACATTCATGGCCAAAAATACAGTCCCAAGAATAGTCTCATTTTACTGATTGACAGGACCCACAAACAGCGCTTGAAACGGTGATTGCCGTTCCCTCGCAAATTGTGTGTCAATGCCGAGCGACCAGACAGAATGCCAACGAAAGAACACTGGCTAATAAATCAAAACACATCATCAAAATAGCTAGATATGGTGCAAATGAGGGGGTAGGTGCTACACAGGGGACAACATCGGAACTATTCATTCATTACCATGGGCAACTATAATTTAACTGGATCAATTATGGGGCAAAATTAACAACCAAGTGATAATTATTGTTTGAAAGAATCTCTTTTTTTCCCATGTTTGTGTTGTATGTGTCTCAACTACGCATAACAAATTTTATTATTATTATTATTTTTTTTTTACCACAAACTTGACAAGATTGACACTAAGACATGTTATGACATCATTGTCACATTATTTTTCACTTTTTTTTTTTTAAGTCTATGACCTTTCTTACATTGGGCATTCTTGCAGAAAATGCAGAAAACTTTTAGGAACAGATGACAAATATAATGGGCTCTAATTTTGTGGCGCACCGCAAGGTGGCGCAGGGTGGTGGAGTGCGGCGCAGCCCACGCAGTGGTAATTTGGTCCAGCGCAGCCAATTTGGCAATTTGGTAGACTGGACCGTGCAGAGATGGGCGTGGCGGCGCACCTGAGGAGTACACATTTTCAGCTTGGCGCATTAGCAATTTTGTGACAAATCACGCCAAAGGTGCAGGGAAAGCTGGACAGCACAGATCCGGGCTAATCGGGGCGCAGGCGAAGCGCAGCCTGCGTAATGTTAAATTGGTTGACAGATTTTTCAGTGTCGCGGACATTTCAGTGGAAAAAAACAATGATGGCAAACACTGTTTAACGCCCCATTCGCATTCGTAGACGAGGCGCAGGGCGCACCTGGGCACCTGCGCCGCGCCTGGTCTACGAAATTAGAGCCCAATAGCTCACCTGTCTGTAAGAGGCATTTTTTTTTTATCCCTGCATTCATTTCCTTGCCTGCTTGTCTTAGGGCAGAGTCCTGACTCCCAACCTGGAATGGTCACCTGTCAATCACAGGGTTGTTATGAAAGAGGCATTGATCGATTACAATCAGGAAATAGGCATTCCGTGTACGCAAGGAGCAGGACAAATAAGGACTAACTTTATCAGCCGCTTCACAGGTGTGACACTGCAAAGACCTGATATCCTTCGGTGGAGCGCTGAGATCAACATACCGCTTTTGGATCACCCAGCCAGTCCCTGTGCACGGATCAAGTCTGTCAGTCCACAGAAGGTCACAGCACAGGTGGACGGATGGAAACAGCGTGTCTGACAAGGAGACTCCCTAAAGGGCAGATTCTCATTAGTATGAAGAGTGTCATTGCACTGGTCACAAAAATCAAGATAGAAATGCCACATTCTTCTCAGCCACTCATCAAACCCGATGAACGTTTTAATCACATTGGTCATAAATAATATAACTGTACATATCATTTTTGCGGCATACATTAGTTTCCCTTAAACAGTGCAAAACTGAATCCATGGTTGAGAAGTAGAAGCATTTGATTTGTAACCAAGGTATAAAAAGAAACATTATAAAACATAGCATTTGTCCTTTTTACATCAACGCAAGAGAAGACCTGTGCAGAATTGACCATGACCGCATCACCTGAGCATCTGGTAGCGCAGGTAAAAGAGGGGCTCTATTAGACCTTAGAACCACCGTGCTAAAATATGCAAATAAAAGGTTTTGCAATAGTCATTGAGCGAATCGGAAGGCGAGTTGCCTTACTGGCCAGTGAGCTAAATGGCTGATGAACAGCCCTTCAGTTCCTCCATTCAGACAGCCTAAGAGTCCTTGTCTGAACAGTCCATTATCTTTCAGCGTGCTAGCCCCGCACCATCGCACCGTGCAAGTATGCTTTAGCTTAACCATTTTGCCGTTACGTGAGATGCAGCTGCGGTGCAGGATCTGAGTTCTTACGCCTCCGTGTTTTAAACAAACTAATAAGAGGAGATCTTGACTTCATGGCGGACGGCTCAGCAAACACTTCACTGCTCTTTGGCTTTGATCGGCCATCTCGGCTCTCAGTCCTACAGCTGGAGGTGCGACATCGCAAACCCAGAAGACATTCGGGTCATTACTTATTCACAGACAGCAGCAGGTTAATCTGGGGAAAGAAAAGCAGAGCGCTTACAAAGACTGTTTGCGTAGCCTATTTAAGGTTGCTGCAAGTGAACTTGTTCTCAGCAGAAATGAGAGTTGCAGCATTTTGCATTATTAAAAACATGTCTGGTGTCCTTTCTCTTCATTACGCAGCAGTGTACCTGCTCCATTGACGGGCAGGCGATGATTTGAAGGTCCTCTCCGCTGTATTCCTCCTGGAGAAAAGTATGCAGTCTTTGGAATGTCTGCTGGATATTATTCTGTATGAGGAAAACACAAGTTAAACAAAGAAAAGTTAAACAAATTGAACAGATAATAGCAACAAAAGGGACAAAATCTTAACGGTAATTAAAGGTGGAAGGAAGACTAGTGAACTGATTTAACCACTGAGTCTTGTTCTGCAAGACTGGTAGGTTTTTGGATTTAAAACTTGCATCATTTTTGAAATGTAAGGTTAAAATGTGCTAAGATATTTTACAGATTATTGGCAAAAGCGTCAACAAACTGTAATTAAGGGAGATGTATAGTCACCTTGTTTTGTTTGCGCAGACTTGGGGCAAATGCCGCTCTTATTTTGAAGGACGGTCCATGTTACAAGTTACATGTTCCATGTATGTGGAGAATGTGTATTTACGACTCAAAAATAAACGTGTTTCTCATATTTTTTTTTCCCTCGGAGCATGCACGCCGCCATGGGTAAACATATATACTTACATTAAAGCCGTAAAACACAAAAGGGTGAAAATATACCCATCAAGCCTGAGTCGCACACACACAAACACACAAGCTAAGTACTGCTAGCTTCCATTCACGCGCTGTAAGAGGAGATTGAGCCAACTTTCGCTGTCGTTTATCGCCATCTCTACCTGTTTAGGTCGGGAGAGGATTACACATACGAACGCTCCTTGAATAAATGCCAGTGAAGACAATGTTTATATACAGTTTAAGAGGTTTGACCTCGCCAAATATGGCCGTTGTGTCATACCCCCTTAAAGGCAATACATTTGTACAAGTTTGAAATTGTTACATTTGCCCTTAGTTACCTCAGTCATCCAGTCAAAAATGATCATTTTGCCACACTAACGATGGTCTGCAAGTGAACTTCACACGTGAAAAGCAATGTTCCTTCATGCGAGATAAACTCATTAGCTGGTCTTTGCACTACAGTATTTACAGCACCGAGACTAAAGTGATTAACCAAAATATGCTAATGATCGAGCACACAAGCTGAGAATATTACCAAATATAACATTGTTTTAATGAGGTAATGACTAAAGTACAAATGCTGGCGATCCAGAATATTAGAGTGTAAAATAAGAATATAAAAAAAGAAACCCTGTTGTTCTGAGCCAACGTACCCGCACTGGCTTGAAAAGGATGAACTCAGTGTCTCTGTTGGCCAAGTACAAGGACATGCTCTGCAGCGTGCTCGGCAGCTTGTTCTTCATCACCCGGTAGGTTGCCATCACCAGATCGTTGATCTTTGCTGAAAAGGAGAGGAGGGAAATAAAATGAGTACGAAAATACAAACACACCCTGGAGCGCACTCGGCAAACAATGAGATGAATTGCAGCATGATGCTCGTGGCCTTTTCCCCGAGCCCGAAAACCTACCAGGCTGAGCCCACGGCTGCTGAGACAGCGTGTACGCTGGGCCGCCTTCGACGGCCATGGTTTTGAGAGCCGCAACCTGTGTGTGGAAATCAAGCAATTCTTTTGTGACGGTCTCGAAAACAAGCAGAAGAAACACAATCATATTCACTGTGCCGCAGCGTCAAACTGATTAGCTACCAAATTGAGCCAATTTTGTTCATTTGACAATTGAACAATCGGTGGTGTTTGCGGTGAAATGACAATGGAAATGAGTCGGGTGGGAGGGAGCGGGAAGAAAAAGGTGGGCAGCAAATGATTGGAAGCCAATTGTATTCAAAGAAAACAATAGGGGAGCATCACAAGTGCATATCCCAGCGGAAGGGAAGACATTTGTCTGCAGTCATAGGCTACTAAGAGAAGTATCAATCCAAATGGATTTCAATAAACTTAAAAGCTCGGAGCTGAAGGTCAGGACGCGGTTTCTCCGCCTGAGGACATGTCTGGCGGTGGTTACCTTGGTGAGAAACTCCTCAAGGTTCCGCGTGAAGATCTGAGTCTGCTGCTGAATGAACTGCTCGCAGCTGAACTTCAGGTGCCGGTCCACGTCCTTTTTGGAGTCGATGTAGTGCTCCTTTATCTCCGGGGTTCCCTGTAGAGCGGAGAAAATGATGCTTTCAAGTGCACGCTCCCTTGGCAGACAGTGAATGGCATGTTGAATTGGAAAAAGGGACAAAAGGAAGAAAGAAATAAAAACCTCCAACAGGAATTCGAGAATGGCGTTGTGACTGTTAAGCCGGAAGAATTTGGGAACAGCTTTCGGGTTCAGGATTTTGAAGGCAGCGTCTTGACAAAGAACAGAGATGAGAATCAGGGTGCAGCATTGGAGTGCCCTCTAGTGGCACAAATCAAATATGACCTTGAGTGAAGGTGGCGGGCGGAGCCAATGTGCCCTGTGAGCCAGCAGTTAGCGTACATTAAGGTGTTGGATGACACTGTAATTTCCACATTAATTGTTGCCAGCGGTGCATGTCACAGGCACAAGTTGCTTAATGAGCATGGGAATGTAATGAGTGGCTTTGTGGAGCTGAACGCCAACGTTCGCCGGCATCTTTAATTATCTTACCTCGCGTTTTCTTCAGGTCCAGTGAAATCTCCTTGATGGCAAAATCGGTGTGAAATGGAGCAATCTGTTCACGCATTATCAGCAGGTGCTTGATCAGGAAAAGCTGCCCATCTATTTGTGTCTACAAAAAAAACGAGAGAGCACATCGTTAAAATCCAGCACCTCGCCACGTCTGGCAAAAACAACAAGAGCATTGACTGACTTTCCAGGCTGCAGAAAACATGAGCGCAAGCAGATAAGGAAACTCGGCTAATTAATAACTTTGGCATAGTCAGAATTAGAAAGAGATGTGATGCTGTGTGGAGGCAAAAAAAAAAAAAAAGATATCTGTGGTCATTTATTGCTCAACTCTTTATTAAAGACTAGAGGGAGCAAAAAAGGTATGGGAAGGACACTAGTTCCCCGAAATTGATGTTGCCGCATTAATTCTAAATGTTAGGTTGAAGCGGGGCAGGCAGCGCCGACATTACCAGCAAATTTGAAGGTGAGAGCAGCACATAAATAAAAGGACGGTTCGCTGAACAGTCTGCAGAGCGTAGTAACGCCGCCATTACAATAAACTTTAAATGACATCCCAGCTGCTTTGGTTAAGTACCCCGGTTCTAATGAAGTAGAATTAGGCTGGAAGTCGTCTACGGCATCCAAAGACAGGCATGGGTTTTCCAGCTGATTTTATAATAAAACAAAATTGGAAAAGTACAAAAAGTTCATTTGAGTGGGTGTGCCAAACCTTGTTCTTAAGGATGCTATCGGAGGCTCTCAGCAGGGACTGGATGCAAGCAGATAAGGCTTCTTGAGATAAACCCTGGAAGACAGCTCTCTGGGAAAGGCAACATAATGGGGATGGGAATTGAAAAGAAAAAAAAAACTAAATACGTAGGGATATCCTATTGTGTTTAAATGGCACTCACATCTATACATCTGTACAGCTTGGACAGGCAGACGAGCGTCCGTCTAACCGTTGGGTACCACATGCCATGCAAATCGGCAGGAGAGATGGACGACTGCAGGCGGGATGCCTCTGCTTTCTCTGCAAGTCATCATTCATGTTGAAGAAAGTCAGGCGTGATTACAGCACCAGACGTGTTTGATTTAAGAAACCGCCATGCGGTAACACATACCAGCGTTGCTGTTTCTTCTCCCATCAGGATCCTCGAGCTGAACATCCGAAAAGACGGACACCTGGGACGTTTGCTTCATCTGCTCTTCCTTCAAACTCTGAGCAATTCTCTAGTAAGAAGAGTGGAAAAAAATGCTATAAAAAAGCACAGACTATTATGAGCGGAATTTACAACCAAAGATTTATATCCTTCTGTTGTGAGGAATCTTTACAATCGCTATCAGCATCGTGGATCGGACCTCACCTCCATCATCTCCAGTTTTTCAGGATAGGCCAGATCCCCCGGGGCAGGGTTGTAGCCTGTGATGTCCGTCTGGATGTAAATGTGCGTCCTGTAGACGAGCCTCTCCTGCACATCCTCCAGCATCTGCTTCACCACGGTGTCGAAGGCCCCCAGCTGGCTGGCTGTTTCAGTCAATATAAAACAACATATGTGTTTTTTTCTGCTTTCACTTTAAATACAAATGACTCCAGTTAATACTAACAACTGCTATGGAAGGTAATTGAGAACTGTAACAGTTTTATTAACAGTATTATTAATTTGGTTAAGGAGAGACCTTTGATACAGCTCTTGTGTTGTGTTATTAATCCGTACAAGTGTACCTAATGCTGTGGTCTCCTGTGCAACATTCAAACAACTTACCGTTGTTGTGAACGTGGTCCTCCAGGATCTCGTTCTTCAGGATGCCGCAGAGCTCCGACAGAGTTTCCAGGTGGATGATGTGAATGATGAGAGGCCGCAGAACATCATACAGAGACAAACACAGCTTCTCCAGCAGCTCACTGTCACGAAAATAAAACAAAACTCCTTTTAATTGTCTCGTTTCCACTGAAAGAATTCTGAAGTTACACTGTCTGAATTCTAAAATAAGACTAATTTGCTAAAAATACATTTGTATCTTGGCAGACAATTTCAATTTACAGAGCGCTATGCCATTATAAAACACGCAAAAGTTAATTAGCATTTTAATTAGCAACTCTCACATAACTTATTGAATGACGAGACCTGAACAGAATTTCAGAATGGTGGTCGATGAAGCAGAGTTATCAAACAACAACAGCTAAGCTATATGAATTTACAGTCATCAGTCATTGTTTCAGGCGTGAGCGTGATAAGTGAATTTCCACAAAGTAGGATTTCTTATTCATAAATGGAAAATGTTCGTAGTTACAACATAGAAAACAAATAGGATTTTAACATTATTAGAGCCCCCCCAGACATAAAATAACACCCCTACAGTCACATTTACACTAGTATTACCAAAGATAGTATACATAATAAAAAGAAATAAACCATTTAAGACATAAATAAGACTTGTCCTTCCGTGTGTTGCTCCCTTGAGGGGCGGCATGGCAGGTGGGGGTTCAGAGTTGAGTTTTAGCTTGGCATGGGTTATTGCCGCAATACTAGCATGTGTTTTTATTGGTGATTTTTTTATAAGGGATAATTGTGCCTGTTGTGAGAACTGCAAATCTGAAATAAAAGCCTGTTGTTCCGACGATCAAGTCTGGTATGCGTGTGTATCACCGAATATTCATATTTATTGCAATCCAGCAGTGATTTTTACTGATATTAAAAACTTTTTTTTAATTAATCTTTGTCTTCATTTGGTCTTGTGATGAAAATGGGTGTTATTGTTAGGTGCATGCATTATTTCACTGAGATAAAGCCTAGGTCTTTCATGATGTCATATTCGACAGCAGTTCAACTCTTTGTGCAGAAGTATATTTTCACCTGAAACGGGGATAGAAGGCAGGGACTACTTACTCCAGCTTGGGTGTGGGCTTGGCGAAGAACTCGTTGTAAAGCTGATGTTCATCCTGGCACACATGCACCATAAAAGCACAGCCACTGCGGACCTGCACAAAAAGCACAAAACCGCTTGAAACCCATCCCCCCCCAAAAAAGACTGAAGACACAAATGTCGGCAGGTTGGAGCCATTTATCATGTGCACAGACTCATAAACACTCCAAGAAATATGCTCTGGTACATCTCGGTGTATTCTTCCCGGATAGAAAATGTCACTTGACTACTTTTAAAAAGGGCAGCTCTGCTGTGAGCTCGATCATGCCTCACCAGGGCGCAGTGGTCTTTGCTGTTCTGCTGGGTCAAATCTATGATGGTGGAAGTAATGCTGGGACTGAGGAGCTGCTCTCTCTGGTCGAGGTAACACTGGTGGATTTCATCCAACAGGTGATGGTATCTTCACAAGCAAAGACGAGAAATATGAGATGATTTGCATCACTTAATGGAAATTAAGGACTTGCGTGTGGTTGAAAACTCACTCTGGAATCTTCTCCGCCCGCTGTTCTATCTGTTCTATCAGGGACTGGAAGAAAAGTATCAGCGGAATTACAAAGTGCTAACGAAATAGTGCAAACGAACTATGAAATACTTACTCTAACTTTGGGTGCAGCTGCTCTAAATCTCACATAATAAAGTGTAAAGGCATTGTCAGCGTTTGCCAAACCCATTGGATCCTGGGGAAGGTGCAGAGAAACAATTAGTGCCATTAAAACCAGGAAAAATAAGACTTCTTGTCTGTGCGGCATCGTCTTACCCTTTTTGTTAAGACGCTTGTGAGGTTCTGCATAGTATTAACGATGTGGACTTTCATGAAGTGCATGGCTTTGGAAAGACACTGTTTAAACTTGGCCAGGTAAACTGGGTAGTCTTTGAAATTGGGCTGAAAAAAAAAAAGAGTCACACCACTTGGACACAGGTCTACGTAGTATATAAAAATACAAGACCTCATTCAACTCCAATTTGATATCAGATTGCGCAAATTTTTCGTCACTGTGTGATGATAACATGAACACAAAAGCAAGTGCATACTCACATGTGAAGAAACATAATCAATGCAGTCATCCAATTTAGACAGCATTGGTATAAAGCCTTCACTATTCACAGACAAGGTTGGAGAGCTGAGTTTCTGTACCAACAGAGAAATAGAGACAAGACAAGACTGTTCAAAAGACAAGAATACATCACGGGATATTTCCGGTACAGAAAAACAGATGGAGGTCAAAATATACAATACAATAGAATGAAATAAATTATACCAAAAATACAAATATTACTGTTATTATAGTTCAAGAAGAAAAAAAATGTGCCAACCGTGTTTATATGTTCCAACTCATTGAAATATGACAATTTCTGCTGTATGTTCTCTGCAAGGTCGACAAGTTCCGCCTGCAAGAAAAACACAAAACACGATTAATACAATATAAAGTCATTGACAGCAAATATAATTATAGCTGGGGGGTTATTTACCTGAACCGCAAAAAGGACAGGAGTAATTGATAATATCTCAACTTTTGTTTTCACTTGATTTATTATGATTTTCTGTGCAAAAAATGACGTTATAAAGCCCTTTCACCCCATGGTAATTTATTAACAACCACATTATACAACGCAGCAACAACACAACCAATGTTGTAGTAAGAGGTGCAAACTGCACACTTTTCAGCAACTTTTGACCACGTCATGACTCGCCATATGCAGCTACTACCATCTTGTGGAGTAATAACAACTACATCTGAAGGTTGCCTGCAGCCACGGTTGTTAACACCAAAGTTTGTTGACCAGACGGTAATTTGCTTTTGTAAACCAGCAACTGTCGAAGACTGCGAATAAACAGTTTAAGTGAGCATTTACGGGACATGTACACTATAGCTCAAAAGTTTGGGATCACTTGCAAATTTTTCAAAAAACACATTTTCATGCATTTCGCTTTTTTTTTTTTACAATTAAAATTAATCAGATGATTTTCAAAGAAGGATCTACATTTTTGCATAGAGGCCTACTATCAACAACTGTCAGTCCTCTGCATCAATCTCCTGGTATGGCTGCTAATCCAAGTTAATCATTTTATAAGGCTAATAGATTATTAGAAAAAAACATCTAAAAATCTAAACTAACACTAGCACAAACTGGGTCTAACAAGGACAGAAAAACGATGCACACCTGTGCAAGAAAACAAATATCTGATAACAGTTTAAGACAAAGACGCCTCACAGTTCGTCACCTGGCATCTGCACTAAATAGTAGCCGTCAAACACCCGTGTCAGTATCAACAGTGAAGCGGCGACTTCAGGATGCTGGACTTCATGGTAGGATCGCAAAGAAAAAGCCGTATCTCAGACTGGCCCAAAAAATTTCCAAGTGATCCCAAACTTTTGAGCGGTAGTGTATGTTAAGTGGTCAAACATTTAGGGAACAAGAGGAGGTGATGCATAATAAAGACACTAGCTCCCAAAGACGCATTTGTAGAGGCATAAAGGGGTAATGATGCAACTCCACAATACAAGAGAGCATGTTTGGTGCCGTTTTAAGCCGAAACAAAGGGTCACAGGGTCATTTTATATGACTTCTACATGCAACTTTTCCATTTAAATACATGCTAGGCAGCAACCAGGAAGTCAAAAGGCATTCCGGAGGTAATGGAGGTAACGCATTGGAAAATTTTAACACACCAATGTTACTTTTTGCTCACATAGATGCTTTATGATAATCAATACTAAAGCTTACTTGTTCTTTCAAAAGTTGTTCACAAGCCTCGTGTAACGTGCCGGTCTTGTTGGACACAAAGAGGTACTGCTTCTGAAGGGAGTCCAGCTGCTCCAGAGCTGCAGTGACATCTTTCAGAATGGCATCACATTGTTCCTGGTAGCAGTGGAGAACATCTCGGGTTTGCCTGCAATTGAAAGAAAAAAAAACATCACAATGTGTAAAGAAGCTGTGTTACAAACAGACCATAATACTATAGTAATAGTAGTAATAATAATAATAGTAAATAATAGTTTGACACATTCACAAGCACGATAATAAACATTCTGGTAATACCTCAGTTCATTATTATTACATGTTACATATATATAAGTATATATATGGTCCACCGTCGGCTATCTCTGTGTGGAGTTTGCGTGTTCTCCACGTGCATGCATGGTTTTTCTGCGGGTATTCCGGTTTCCTCCCACATTCCAAAAACATGCTAAGTTAATTGACTTCAAATTGTCCATAGGTATGAATGTGAGTGTGAATGGTTGTTTGTCTATATGTGCCCCATAAATGGCTGGCGATCAGTCCAGGGTGTACCCTGCCTCTCGCCCGAAGAGAGCTGGGATAGGCTCCAGCACACTCTGCGACCCTCGTGAGGAAAAGCAGTAGCAAATGAATGAATGAATGAATATATATATCTTATATACAGTGTACACTGTATTTTGTATGTATATGAAGTGGCCAAAAAGTGTGTACAAGCAGTTTTGAATATAATATGAATATTTACACACCTGTATTTTGCGCTCTCATCTTGATCCATGTTGGCTTGTAACTTGGCAAACCAGGCAAAAAACTGCAACACATATTTACAACATTTTGAACATTTACATTGTCTGCATAAATAGGGACAGTAAACTGTGCGGCCAGGATGGATGGATGGATGGATGGATGCATGATAATATTCAAGCGACTTATTTTGTGCAAAGGTTTGGTCACCTGCTGTGCTGTTTCTACTCGGTCGTTCTCCATGTTGAGCATCTGGAAGCCTTTGAGCAGGATGTCCTCTGTTGACTCTGGCACAGTGGCGGTGAAAGGCGACTGGAGGGAGCGAGATGATAGACTGCCCAAGTCCTCGATGGGTAACTGCATAACAACACAGCATATCTGTACTAAATACACATTCCATTAAAATGAAAGGAAAGGTGTATTGAAAATATGATATATCGCCTTTAATAAAGTACTAACAGAGTTGCTTTAGTACAGTCGGCCGTTATTATAAAGTAAGTTAGCAGCAATGCTAGCAAACTAGCTCCAGGGGCTACAGCTCACCTCCGAGGGGATAGCAAGTGTCTCAGCCGCAGCTCGTATCTCCAACACGGAGTCCGTTTGCTTCTCCGTAAGAGGAGCCATGGCGTCGTGGCGGCGGTCCCACAGTGACAGCTTTTCCCGGGTTTCTTTATCTGTCAAGTCCGGCAGGGACTGCTCTGTGGACGCCATCGTCACTTCAGGGGAAGCTTAAACGTCAGCAGCGACACACACAGGAAGGTACTTCCTGTTCCGGGTGTGATGATGTGGGCGTGGCTTAGTTAAATATGTCAAATGAGCCAATACATTAAATAATAATAATAATACTATATGTCTGCTTAATATAATAATAATATAAAACAATATATTTCACAAATATGTTATTACATAAATATGTTACACATGGATTATATAAATATGTACACTATAATAAACAATTAAAAATATAATACAAATAATATATTTATTTATCTTTCACAGTATTTCACAGAAATTATTTTGCAAAACATAAAAAGTGCTTCACTCAGCATTGTGTGTTTCTGATTCTGATAATGCCAGTATGATGCAGTACACTTGCAGTTTACTGTACACTACTGCAAACCACAACCACAATAAACATATTTATTAATATGTGTTAAATTAAACACATTAAATTAAATGCATTTTTAAAATAATTGTTGTACATAATGTTGTGGTTAGTAAGTGTATATAGCCTAATATGCCCAAAGCCCACTAGAAGGACCAAGTGAGGCCCACAGCTTTTTTTTTTTAATTAATCTATGCATATTCTAAACACAAACTTGAACATATCAAAGAGTTTGCTTTCTAACTTAAAACACATACAGACTGTTTTTTATGTTGATAGCTGTAAAGCATATTTTTACCAACATTTCATTGTTTTTTTGCGTGTAATTAAGTAGTAAAAGGTGAAAGATGTAGTATAACCCCAAGTGGAAAATGTTTGGACACCCCTGATATAGATAATGTATTAAATACTGTATTGTAGCCTACTGTATGAGGCATTTATTCCATCTAAAAATATAGAATGGTGTGGTATTACTGCATATTTGGTTGTAAATTACATCTCAAGTGGAAATCCGGATCTAAATTCTTTAGCAGAAGGTCAATAATTTGAAATATGGGAGTTGGTCGTGCCTCACAAACATTGTAGCGAATGAGACACGAGTCAAATATAAAAACATACATCCTGCAAGAACAAGTTGGCGTGTTCATAATGAATTATGCACAAAAACAACAAGAAATTTAAATTGAAATATAACCAATTAAATATTTTGCCCTTATTATTAGTTTTCTTTTATACCCAATTTCTTGCACTGGTTTTTTGCTTTAGCCCCGAGAAAGCTGGGGGCACAAACAATATTAAAGCATTAAGGTACAAGAAACACAGCAATTTATTGTGTGCCAATAAATTAAACCATCAGAGTAATACAAAATTAATAAGAGGAGCCTTGAGGCTGTTTATGGAAGATTTGGAAGGTTTGTTATTGTCTGCAATCTATTTTATTGTGTTTTACGTGCAAAGCAGGCACTTTCACAATTTCACAACGTGTTATTATTATTATTATATATGAGTGGAAGAAAACACTTTCTCCATTATCTGTGCTGTGCTTTTTTTTTTTTTTAAATAATAATATTTCTTCTTAATATTTTGAAAAATATAAAAGAGGCACAAGAAAAATGTTGCATTTTTCTTGGGTGCCCCTGACAATTTTTATGTCCTACTTGTCACAAAAATACCTCCAATTTGAGTTTCTAATTTATCGAACGACCTGCAGTATTTGTTGATACATCTTAAAGCATACGAAGCGGCGGTAGTCCCGTATCTGCACGGGGTCTCCTGAGGGAGGAGGTCACGTGGAGTTCAATTTATTTAGTGCTTTTTCTCTTGTCTGCTTGATTTTGAAAGGAGATGCTGTGCAGAGTTCAAGGCACGTTACACCAGCACAAAAAGGGCTTGTCAGAGCACATCACATCACGAGTAACATGTTGGCTCACGTGTCCTGCAACAAAGACACACAAACACACACACACATACACACATATCCACACAATGCTGTTTTTTTTCCTGTGATGTGACAAATGTTAAGTCAAGCTTGTGACTTCATTCATGTAAACGGACATGTAGACCTGTTCACATTCATGAGGCCGCATTTGTAGAATACTGCATCATGGAACCTATCAACATTTGACCTTCCCAAAAGTGGTACTATTTGATTTTGGGAATGAGTTGCCTCGAAAAGTCAAACTACCATCAAATGCGATGCCATGCAAAACATCAGCAAATCTTTCGTAGAAAACTTTCTGCTTAAACATGTGAATGTTACTACCTCAATCATATTTATTTATTTAACAACCCAATACAATACACTCATATGTGACTTTACTCACCAGTATACACCGTCATTATTTGCACTATGACCCATTTATCATTGCACTAAAATTAATATACAGTAAAGTCTCGTTATATCGATATTGTCGGGAGTCGGAAAAAATATCGATATAACCGGACTGTCGATATATCCGATCCTGCGCCGAACTGCTGCTACTGCTTCCAGACAACTTTATTTTTCACACTTCCACCACCAGAGCACAGCACACACACACCGATTCCCGCACTTCCTGGTTCACAGGTCATGCTCAACCCGCCCCACATAGCTGGCCAAACACATGCCTGCAACAGAAGAACCAACTGCGTTCTTGGTTTCTCTCGTGTGTATAGAATAAAAATATATCTGAATACAACACAATTAAATACATGTATTTGTACGCTTGTGTCTTCGTTGGAATAGGTGTGTATGCTATGTCAGTTGGTTCTTCTGTTGCAGGCATGTGTTTGGCCAGCTATGTGGGGCGGGTTGAGCATGACCTGTGAACCAGGAAGTGCGGGAATCGGTGTGTGTGCTGCGCTCTGGTGGTGGAAGTGTGAAAAATAAAGTTGACTGGAAGCAGCCGTTCGCCGTGTTCTTTTTTGGTATTGAAATCCTTCAGCAAAGATTGATTTAAGCTGCTTTTGTATCGATATAAGCAGACCAAATTGGCTGGCGGGAGATGAAAAGGGCATCGTAGTAACCGGATTATCATAATAACCGGGTATCGTACTAACGGAACTAATTATATCATAAAAGACTAGAAATTTGCCGGGAAATGAAAATAGTATCGTAATAAGCAGTACTTCGTTATAACCGATATCAATATAACGAGACTTTACTGTATCTGCAATATGTCTGCTCCTGCATATGCTCTTGTTAAATTGTCTTTTTTACTCTACTTTTATATACTTTTTTTTAACTTGACTACTGCACTGAAAGGAGAAGCTCTCCAATCTCGTTGTACTCTCGTTGTAATCTCGTTGTAATCTCGTTCCATCCCATTCCATGAATGAAAAATGCATTATCTTGTTCAAGTGGCTTCAGAATGCATTTTATTGTGACACTCCTTGTGTCTTCTCAAAGTGCTAAAAAGTTTGCAAAGACATATTAAAAATATACATTTATCGCAAAGCCCTCCAGAAACAGAACAGTGACACAAAAATATTTTTTTTACATTACATGGATAGAAATGAAGAAATGAAATGTACAATGCAGTCTATTTAAAATATTTGTTGTAGGAATTCAAAATGTAAGCTGCATCGCTGCAACTTGACAGTAACAGTAAATGACCCAGCAGTATCATGTACATACAGCACATGTGCAAAGTAAAATGCTATAAGGAAATGCTAATTGTAAGTTCAATTCAGCAAAAGATTTGCATCAGTCGTATTCTGTGCCGAAAAACATCCGAGTCGGTCCTGTCAGTTGCTGGACTCTGTCCCCTCCAGGTGATCCGGGATGGGAAGTCCAGTGAGGATGGTTACGCATCGGTTCCACACGTTGAACACGGGGCAGACGGGTTGCGCGAAGGCGATGTCGAACGTGTACAAGTGCTGAGAGCCCACGGCGTCGTAGAAAGACAGGAAGCCGGAGTCGTAGTCCAACAGCACGCCGAGACGCCGCAGGTGCGGTGAGGGTTCGATGGGCGTCTCCTTGTTGTTGTGACGAGCCACCCATGAGTTGTTACAGCGGGACAGGACCCAGGAGGCGGCGTTTCTGCCCACCCATTCGTGTTTTGGTGCCGATTTGTAGGCGATACCCACGGCAAACCTCCAAGACACAAGGGAGAAAAGACAATGTTGTTAATGTTTTATTAACTGTATGGCATGTAAGCCGATTTCAATTTTCCATACTGGTTATGGTTATGGTTTGATTTCATTTGAACATGCATCAGATTACAATTGAATGCATCCCATAATCAGTTCCCAGTTCCACATGTCCAAAAGGAGTAGGAAGAAGCAAAGCTTATTAAATCCTACCCCTCCATCTGGTACTTCTACAATCACTAACTGTTACATTTGTTCACTTCCTGCTTTCCTAAATTAAATTAAAATAAATTTTTGTCACAAACCGAAGTACGAGGTGATATAAGCATCCAATCCATAGTTTGATTCCACATACTGAAATGCTATGGCTTTTTAACGTAGTCCTAGCATAGTCCCTGAGATCATATTTCTCCTCTCTTGTAGAGAAGTATTGGATGACATTTTTAGCTAATTGCTTATTTTTAGCCTTATGCATTATTTTAGCTGTTTGAAGATGAACTATATCAGCAAGTTGAAGTATTTGTGATTTTACAAATAAGGAGTTAGTATGTTTGCGGTAGGCGGCATTATGAATTATCCTTACTGGCCTTTTTTGCGGTACATTTAGCGAGTGAAGATTGCTTTTATAGTTATTAGCCCATATTTATGGTAGAACCAGAGAGCAATGAAGAGTGTGGAGTGATTTCTGATGGAGAACAAATTTTGCTTTGTTCAATATTTCAGTTACAATCAGTAACTGTTACATTTGTTCACTTCCTGCTTTCCTAATATAGTTTAATTTTTTATATTTTTAATATTTTTTTTATATATTTTTTAATTTTTTTAATTTTTCTTTTATTTTTTGTCCTGTACCGAAGTATGAGGTTCAAGACTCTTCATCCTTGTATTTAGCAAACATCGTATATATTCACGGTCTAGAGCAGTGGTCCCCAAACTAAGGCCCGGGGGCCGGACACGGCCCACTTCCACATTTGACCCGGCCCCTTGAACAATAAAGCATGTACATTTTTCTGTCATAGAACTGGAAATGGTAACCTATTGTGAGCGACGTGACTACAACCACACTTTTGCCCCAGTCATAGAACATAAACAAACAAACGACCCTGACCCTGGCCCCCCTTCAGAGGAGGGAAAAGTCATGTGGCCCTCACTGGAAAAAGTTTGGGGACCCCTGGTCTAGAGATTTATACATGCAAACAAACAGGTGACACATTTCGACTTTTCTCCAAGCAAGTCAGAGCCTTTCTTACTGTCGCTCACAGACACCAGCAATCTTTCATACCAGATTTGACACCTTGTTGGCTGAGGAGTTTATGTAACCCCCCTATAGTCGTGGCTTCAGTGAAATGAGCACTGGAAAGCTTTGTTCCGAAAAAGGAAAGAAGGAAAATAGAGTGAATCACCATGTGCTTCCTCCTATCAGAGCCTCCCAGTAATGGCGTCCGCTGTCAATATAAACGTTCCCCATGACGCCGTAGCTGCTGTGGCTGCTAAATCGGTCTTGACTGTGGCTCTTTTTGGACGACGTTTCGTCCCTCTCCACCGTCAGGTTATCATGAGACACTCTTAACTTCCGGTGAGCCGACCTTGGATCCAGTTTGAATGGTTGACCTTAAACCAAAGCAGTAATTAGCTTAACGAGAAATACCGCGATTGTGTCTACTGGCGTACTGGACGTACTGTTGGTCTTGAGTTTCCCTGGTTCGCTGCTACGGGTTCCAGCCTGGTTGATGGCTTTAACAATGAAGACGTACTTGGTGCCGCACTGGAGTCCGTGGACTGTGTAGTGGTTTTGTTTGATGTTAGGCACAATCATCCAGCTGTCAGCCGAGTTACACAAACCTGCAGGGCAGAAACACACATCACCCACCGTAATATACATGTCCAGCTCCGACTTAAGATTCCTGTCACATTTTCCCAAATAAATACTCCATTGGTCTCCCGCTGCTTCTTTTAGTGAAGGCCGGTGGAGCCAAATGCAGGAATCAAAGAAATAAGAGAAGATTTATTGATCAAACCTTCAGCAGGGGGTCCTGAGAACACGGACGCAACAGAGACAGAAGCCAAGCCAAACCGACTTTCGGAATTGTGCTCATAAAGAAAGACACGGGTGGGAGAACCAAAGAGAGATAATTCACCGAGTGAAAAGATGTTTGTGGTCAGAGTCAGTTTACGCAAGCGGCGGCGTGCACTCTGACAAGAAAAAAGCAGTACATCTTGGTGAAATAGTCGTCTTGTTAGTGGCTGTTTAGATAGCAAAGAATCATATTTGGCATCTGGTTAAGGCAGCGTAATTGTTTTTGCTTTTTTTGTGTTTTATTTCCCCAGGTAGGCGGCACGGTAGTCTAGTGGTTAGCGTGCAGACCTCACAGCTAGGAGACCACGGTTCAATTCCACCCTCGGTTATCTCTGTGTGGAGTTTGCATGTTCTCACCGTGCATGCGTGGGTTTTCTCCGGGTACTCCGGTTTCCTCCCACATTCCAAAAACATGCTAGGTTAATTAGCGACTCCAAATTGTCCATAGGTATGAATGTGAGTGTGAATGGTTGTTTGTCTATATGTGCCCTGTGATTGGCTGGCTACCAGTCCAGGGTGTACCCCGCCTCTCACCCCTAGACAGCTGGGATAGGCTCCAGCACCCCTGCGACCCTTGTGAGGATAAGCGGTAAGAAATTTAAATTTAAACCAAATTTAAACTTTAAATTTAACTTATTAAAATGTATTAATTTAAATTTAAATTTATTATTATTTATAATTATTATATAATTATAATAATTATTTTATATAATATATAATAATATATAAAAAAATATTATAATTATATTATATATAATATATAAAATATATATTATTATATATTATTATTTATAATTATTATATAATTATAATAATTATTATATATAATATAATAATTATAATTATAAAGTTATTATTTAACCCATGGTTCCAAAGCCATATTATATAGCGACTCCAAATTGTCCATAGGTATGAATGTGAGTGTGAATGGTTGTTTGTCTATATGTGCCCTGTGATTGGCTGGCCACCAGTCCAGGGTGTACCCCGCCTCTCGCCCCCAAAGACAGCTGGGATAGGCTCCAGCACCCCCGCGAAGATGAATGAGTGAATGATTTCCCCAGGTATTTCAATGAGTGTTGTACACTGTAAAAAAAACGGGTGGTTAGCATGTAGGCCACACAGTCAGGATGTCGGGAAAACGTGGGTTCGATTCTCCGCTTGGGCATCTCTGTGTGGAGTTTGCATGTTCTCCCCGTGGGTTTTCTCCGGGTATTCCGGTTTGACTTTTCCAAAAGTGCAAAACATGTGAAGTGAGATATTTTGGTTGTTTATCTGTCTGTGTTTTAGTTATCAGGTTACTTCCTGGTTTATGCAAAATGCTTCCACTGTGTCTCATAGGTGTATTTTCTGTGTACGCTCCCCAACAGAAAAATATCAATAAAAATAATATTCTGTCATAGCGACAGGAATAACAAGAACAGACTTACTGACAACGTTGCAGTGACTGGTGAAGATGGCGTACTGAAGTTCATAGGACACGACGGAGAACTCATCATCTGACGTCCAGTGAACTGTGATGGTGTCGTATGAAGCCGTGCATAATTCCTCCCGGATTACCGGTGGATTTGGAGCTGGAGCCGGGCAAGAAAGAAGAAAAGAAAACAAATGTTGTTCAGAGATTAGCATCAAAGATGAGCTGTCAAACAATTAGTCACAGGGATTAGCGGTGCTTATTAGCATCACGTCTTTTGTGGTGTTTGTTTTTTTTTTTAACATCCACCACGTGTAATTCCGATGCAGCTGCAATCCCATAAACAAAATAAATAAACACAAACCATGAATATTCATTTTATATTTATGACCCATTTTTCAACCTTTACTAAAGGTTTGGGAGTTTGGGAGGAACCTGAACAACCTGAAACTACAAAACAACTACAGAAACTACATTATCCATCCATCCATTTTCTATACCGCTTATCCTTACTAGGGCCATGGGAGCATGCTGGAGCCCATCCCAGCTGACTTCGGGCAAGAGGCAGGGTACACCCTCGACCCTGGACCCAATCGCTGGGCACATATGAGATGAAACCCGAGTACCCGGAGCAAACCCATGCAGACACGGGGAGAACATGCAAACTACACACAGACATGCCCAGGTGGAGATTCCGACCCGATCTCCAGACTCTGTGGCCAACATTTTAACCACCGTGCGGCCTCCTCCACTTTTTCATGCAGTCCACATCATTATTAATGATTTCCACATTTTGGAAATAACTCTTTCTGAAATTATTGCTTGCTTCCAATTAATGCCTCAAACGTAGGTAAATAAGCACCTCTACTATAATCACAGGGGCTGCACGGTGGACAAGTGGTTACAAGTGCGCAGGCCACACATCTAGGAGACCCGAGTTCAATTCCACTCTGTAGATGTTTGTATGTTCTCCCCGTGCATGCATGGGTTTTCTCCTGGTACTCCGGTTTCCTCCCACATTTTTGGACATTGTTCCAACCATAGCAATGCTAACAATGCTAACAATGCTAACAATGCTAACAATGCTATTTTGCTATTATTGCTATCTTAACCTTACATTTTGGGCTGCACGGCGGACAGACTGGTTTTCGAGCAGGCCTCACAGCTAGGAGACCCGAGTTCAATCCCACCCTCGGGCCATCTTAGTGAGTGTGCATGTTCTCCCCGTGCATGCGTGTGTTTTCTCCGGGGTACTCCGGTTTCCTCCCACATTTTTGGACATTGTTCCAACCATAACAATGCTAACAATGCTAACAATGCTAACAATGCTAACAATGCTAACAATGCTAACAATGCTAACAATGCTATTATTGCTATCTTAACCTTACATTTTGGGCTGCACGGCGGAGAGAGTGGTTTTCGAGCAGGCCTCACAGCTAGGAGACCCGAGTTCAATTCCACCCTCGGCCATCTTTGTGTGGAGTTTGCATGTTCTCCCCGTGCATGCGTGGGTTTTCTCCGGGTACTATGGTTTCCTCCCACATTTTTGGACATTGTTCCAACCGTAACAGTGCTAACAATGCTAACAATGCTAACAATGCTAACAATGCTATTTTGCTATTTTGCTATTATTACTATCTTAACCTTACATTTTGGGCTGCACTGCGGACAGAGTGGTTTTCGAGCAGGCCTCACAGCTAGGAGACCCGAGTTCAATCCCACCCTCGGGCCATCTTTGTGTGGAGTTTGCATGTTCTCCCCGTGCATGCATGGGTTTTCTTGGGGTACTCCGGTTTCCTCCCACATTTTTGGACATTGTTCCAACGGTAACAATGCTAACAATGCTATTTTGCTATTATTATTATCTTAACCTTACATTTTGGGCTGCACTGCGGACAGAGTGGTTTTCGAGCAGGCCTCACAGCTAGGAGGCCCGAGTTCAATCCCACCCTCGGGCCATCTCTGTGTGGAGTTTACATGTTCTCCCCGTGCATGCGTGGGTTTTCTTGGGGTACTCCGGTTTCCTCCCACATTCCAAAAAAACATGCTAGGTTAATTAGCCACTCCAAATTGTCCATAGGTATGAATGTGAGTGTGAATGGTTGTTTGTCTATATGTGCCCTGTGATTGGCTGGCCACCAGTCCAGGGTGTACCCCGCCTCTCGCCCGAAGACAGCTGGGATAGGCTCCAGCACCCTCCGCGACTCTCATGAGGGTAAGCGGTAGAAAATGAATGAATGAATGAACTATAATGAAAGCAGTTATGTCATCAATTCATGAAAATTGAAGATGGGTAAAATATTTTTGGTATCTGATGCAACTGCTAATTTAAAGCTCGATTAAGTGAAGAATTAAAAAAAAAAAAGACTCACCTGTGAGATAATCTAAACTCTCTAACATTTTCTTCTCCCGTGTGAAGTCCAGAGCAAATGTATCAAAAGTGTCATTCAGGTTAATTTCCGGTAGCAAGATCTGAGAGGACGCCGTTGCCATGGAGACGCTGCAGTCAGTAAACAAAGGTGCACATTTAGACATTTTAATCGCTTTCATCACTAAACTTTTCTTAACGGGTGGTGTGGGCGT
This sequence comes from Doryrhamphus excisus, assembly GCF_030265055.1. NCBI lineage: Eukaryota > Metazoa > Chordata > Actinopteri > Syngnathiformes > Syngnathidae > Doryrhamphus > Doryrhamphus excisus. Next base: position 20,314,523 of record NC_080474.1, read on the forward strand.
CTTCTCACCGTTCACAGACGCTTTTGGCCGACTGAAGGAAGCGAGTATGATCCGCCTCTTTGAGGGCGTGGTCAGCCTGAGTGATGAGCGAGGACGACCTCTCGATGCACTGCTTGCAGCTGCCGATTTGTTGCGCTAACTTCCTCAGGCGAATAGTCTGGATGGATAAAAGGGAACGGACTGAAGTCGAAATGAATATAAAAAAGGACATTGTCACAGGAACAATCTGATGCTGAGTTCCAGCATCTCATCTTGCCTGGGGGGGGGGGGGGGGGGTTGGGGGGGCTGCAAGGTTATCTTGATAATAAAAGATGGCAAACTATACCTTTCCCTCCTTTATCTTGGTACCGATGATTTGCCGTCTCTGCTGTATGATATTGATCAGGACGTCACACTCTTCCAGCAGCTTGTTTTCCTGCCTGGATGCGTTTATCTAGACATGGCGAGACGAGTGGAGATAATCAACAGTAATGGAGTGTAGTAAAGTCAAACGGAGTTTAGCCTATACAAATCCCACACAGGAGGCTTGACTAGCTCGGACTGCAAATTATGCAATTCAATTTCCAGCTCATTCCGCAGGGGAAGGCTCAAGCAAACACAAGAGAGTTTATCTTGATCGGGTTTTCGCTTAAAGAACATTGCTTTGGAGGTGAGTTAAGAATTCTCTCAACTGTGGAGTGGAATGGATTGTTGATTAATGGCGTCTGGGAGTAATTGGAGTCCAAATGGAGTGAAATATTTGGACTGGTGATTCAGTCTCGACAAGTTTGCTGTCTAAAGAAGCGCAAAAAAATGTCATCGGGACTAACTGACTATTCACGAATGAACGAATCAATAAAGAGAAAAATGGCAAACAAATTAACTAAATAACGTATTGACTATTAATCTAATTGAACGACTAACTGATTAACACGGGAAAAAAACTGAAACTCAAAATAAATAACTGTATATCGAACTGACTGACTTGTCAACTAATTAACCCGCAAACTCACTGATTGGCTAACTGAACTAAATAACTAATTAATCGGCCAATTAACTGACCAGCTAACCATCAAACTGACTGAGTAGCAAACAGACAAACGATTCAACTAACAAACTGAATGACAAACAACTAACCTAATGACTAAGCAGGCTAGCAGCTAGCAAGCCGACTGACTGACAAGCTAACTCGCCAGCTAGCTGACCGACTAACCAATCGACTGATTGAATAACAGACAGACTTAATCACAGACTAAGTAACAAACTGACCAATGAATTAACTTATATATATATATATATATATATATATATATATTATTTACAATAATAAAATAAAATAAAATAAAATAAAATAAAATAAAATAAAATAAAATAAAATAAAATAAAATAAAATAAAATAAAATAAAATAAAATAAAATAAAATAAAATAAAATAAAATAAAATTAAATTAAATTAAATTAAATTAAATTAAATTAAATTAAATTAAATTAAATTATATAAAATTAAATTAAATTAAATTAAATTGCAATAGGAGCTATAAAAAAAACCTTCAACTATATTAGGAAAGCAGGAAGTGAACAAAAGTGAACATTTTTGGAAAATTAGGTTGCAGAAAAATGTTGTAGTTACCACAGAAATGGCCGTGATTTTACAAGTATAAAGTCAAAATATTACGAGAAAAAATGTCGCAACATTATGAGGAAAAATAATATTGTTTGAGCTTAGAGTTCATATCACCTCGTACTTTGGTAAGTGACAAAAATAATATAAAAAAAATAAAACAATAAAAAAAAAATTAAACTATATTAGGAAAGCAGGAAGTGAACAAATGCAACATTTTTGGAAAATTAGGTTGCAGAAAAATATAGCATTGCGAGAAAATCAACAAGAAGAAAGTTGTAGTTACAACAGAAACGGCCGTGATTTTACAAGTATAAAGTCAAAATATTACGAGAAAAAATGTCACAACATTATGAGGAAAAATAATATTGTTTGAGCTTAGAGTTCGTATCACCTCGTACTTTGGTACGTGACAAAAATAATATAAAAAAAATAAAACAAAAAAAAAAACTTAAACTATATTAGGAAAGCAGGAAGTGAACAAATGTAATAGTTACTGATTGTAAAAGTACCAGACGGAGGGGTAGGATTTAATAAGATTTGCTTCTTCCTACTCCTTTTGGACATGTGGAACTGGGAACTGATTATGTGATGCATTCAATTGTAATCTGATGTAATCACCTCCACGTGTTGGCACGTTTGGATGAGTTTTCCCATGAGAGATTCCAACTCGCTGGTCCTCTTGATGAGATTGCTGAGGTTGGTTTCCAGAGCGTGCTGAAAAACAACACAAAAATCCCCCCCCCCCCAAAAAAAAAGATGAAAAAGAATATTTAATTCCACACTTCCCCCACCGTAATAAGCTCTGAATCAAATAAACGTTGGAGCGTTGTTAAGTGAGCGGGAGTGTCGGTGGGCAGGAACGAGTACATTTGGCTGCTGGACGGTCGGCGGCCTCCACTCGTCCCCCCCCCGCCCCGCGTGCCAAAGATCCCATCATGCCGCCTGCTGAGGCCGTGAAGCTTAGCCCAGCATCTGTCTAACCAAACCCTGGCCGTGTTAATCAGCAACTCCGATCAAAGGCTTATGTCTCCAACTTAATCTCTCGCTGTAATTGGGGGCCATAATGACTCCTCCATTATGAAACATTATTGCTGCCGAATTAAAGATTTATTATGTGTCATTACATAAAATTAAATGGAGCGATGTACTGTACAGTAAGACTCAAGCGGGAAAAAGGTGCTGCTTGAAAACAAAGCACGGGATTTTATTAGTAGACAGAGTTATATGAAATCAATACAATAACAACAATACATAACAATAATAACCGTTGCATGGCTGTATATGAATACAATGTAAATAAATTCAACAAAACCGGCATAATAGTGACCATTTTCAAAAGTGCCATGACTACTTAGTGGATGACTGCATGGCCAATGTGACAGCATTAATCATAAATGAGCTTTATTATCATCATAAAAAGCAAAATGCGTATTTCTTCACATTAGATTGCTCAGAGGCAGCTAACGTTGAAGAGAATGAAGTGAATAATGACTGGAAGCAAAGCCCACATCCACTCTTTGACTTCATAAGATGGCTGCAGGTGAGTGTCAACCAAAATAGCCCACAATATATTACCCGACTCAACACATATGATTTATTCATAACAACGAAGAGGCAGAAGAAATGTTGAGCTGCAGGTAAAAAGGTGAATGTGAATATATGAATGCGGAAAATAACAATATCTATCACAGTGATGATTGGACCTAAATAAAATGAACTAAAAAATAAACTCAAATGAAACTAAAATAAAACTAAAATAAACTAAAACTAAAATAAACTAAAACTGAAATAAATTAAAACTAAAATAAACTAAAATAAAACTAAAATAAACTAAAACTGAAATAAATTAAAACTGAAATAAACTAAATTTAAAATAAAGTAAAATTAAAATAAACTAACCTAACCCTAACCCTAAAATGAAACTAAAATAAACTAAAATAAACTAAAACTAAAATAAACTAAAACTGAAATAAATTAAAACTAAAATAAACTAAAATATAACTAAAATAAACTAAAACTGAAATAAATTAAAACTAAAATAAACTAAATTTAAAATAAAGTAAAATTAAAATAAACTAACCTAACCCTAACCCTAAAATGAAACTAAAATAAACTAAAATAAACTAAAACTAAAATAAACTAAAATAAACTAAAATAAAACTAAAATAAACTAAAATAAACTAAAACTAAAATAAATTAAAATAAACTATAACTAAAATAAACTAAAATTAAAATAAACTAACCTAACTCTAACCCTAACCCTAAAATAAACTAAAGCTAAAATAAACTAAAATAAACTAAAATAAACTAAAATATACTAAAATAAACTATAACTAAAATAAACTGAAACTAAAATAAACTAATTTTAAATAAACTAAAATTAAAATAAACTAAAATTAAAATAAACTAACCTAACTCTAACCCTAACCCTAAAATAACTGAAATAAACTAAAATAAACTAAAATTAATATAAACTAAAATAAAAATGAACTAAAATAAAAATAAACTAAAATAAACTAAAACTAAAATAAACTTTAAAAAGCAGTAAAAATAAAAATATGACAGACACGTTTCCTCTTCCTATGCTGCCTCCCGCTAATACAAGCGCTCGTTTTTGTTTAAACAGCCGCCTGACATGGACATTCTCCTTTCCTAAAATCATTTCATCCTGGTGAGCGGAAAGAAGGGTTCTTTTTCAGGTCCCACACCTTCACTGTGGCCACGCTCCCTTCCTTCCTATGTGGGCGCTGACAGGTCGCTGAACTGCCCTGGAATTTTATCTCGTGTCAACATGTGGAATGTTTCCCATTTGCCGACTTTTGCCGATTGTCGGACAATTTGAGCACAGCAGTGCTCACTCTGGAGTGGTATTATAAACATACGGTGCATTCACTGGCCGTTACCTTATACGTCCACATGCATGTTTTAATGAGATGTAGCAAAACAGCAAATAATGGTCCAAAAAGTTCAGCACCACATATTGTTAAAGCACCATAAATCATATTTTTTCCTTCATAACATCCCATAATTTACTTCAGAATGATATATTTTACCCGTGAACATTGATTAGTTTACCTTGTTTACCTTACTACAGTATATGGGCCAAGTAAACACAATAACAATGACTCTGTAAATATATGAAAAAATTATATTTGTGTAGATGAAATGAAAATATATGAAAATAAATAAATGAAAATATTACTATGAAAATGGTTCTTAAAAAAAAGAAATAATTTTCCATCCTGTACCTTGAAATTTCTATAACAAAACAATTTTACCATAAACATATTATATAACAATATTGTTATATAACAATATTATAACAATATAATATACAACAATATTTTATTTTGAGAACACGAAACGTTGTAAATTACCTTGAATGCACCATAATTAATATTTTTTCCCTCATAACATCCCATAATTTAATTTAGAATGATATAATATATCATTTATTTATTTAATATATTTATTTATATATTTGTATAATATATATTTATATTTATATAATATATAAAAATTATATTTGTGAAGATGAAATGAAAATATATGAAAAAAATGAAAATATTACTATGAAAATGGTTCTCATAGAAGCCCCTTTTAAATGACAACCACACAATATTTTATTTTGTTTTGAAAACATTACATTTTGTCATTTTAACACTCATAAACTCACATTTTAACACACCATAAAAATTATATAATATGTATTATTAATTATTATAATTATTATAATTATTATAATTCTTATAATTATTATAATAATGACAATTATTATCATTATTATCATTATTACCATTAGTAACTATAATTAGTAACTATAATTAGTAACTATAATTAGTAACTATAATTAGTAATTATAATTAGTAATATATTTTGCATGGAAAAGCCATAATATCAACACAATAAGGGATTTGGTGGTCGTAGTATAATAAAATAAAATAGCAAATGTAACAACCAATGGCGTGGTCCGATACTGCAGCGCTGATTTAAGTGTGTGATATGATCCCGTGTTTGGGCTAAATGAAAAAAGTGGCGAAAAACATTTCTTTCCTCACCTTGAGTTTGTCGTAGCGATCCCCCAGGGCGGCGACCTGGTGGTCCCTGTGTCGTCCCACCAGTTTGCACAAGGCGCAGATCAACTGCTCGTCCGTCACGCAGTACATGTTGACCTTCTCGTCCTCGTGCTCCACACACATGACCCCTCGTAAGTGGGAGTCCAGCAGGGGCTCGATGAGGCGGTGGCCCGTGAAGGGCTTCTTGTTGGGGTGGGTGGCTTTCAGGCACTCGTCGCAGTAGGACACCTCGCAAGTGACGCAGGTCTTCACGGCGTCCTGCGGCGGCTCCTGCTCGCAAAACTGACACTGCACCCTGTCGCCGAGCTGCGTCATGGCGCTGGTGTCGGGGGCGGCTCGTTCCCGCCGGGTCTGGTTGGGCGAGTTGGGTCCGCTCAGGGAGGCCTTCTGGTAGCGGTCAATGATGTTCTGCAGGGTGACGTTGCGCTTGAGTCCCTCTAGGCCTCTCTGGCTGAGGTTGATGACATAGCGACAGGTCGGGCACTGGAAGGCGCGGATGGACTGGATGGGCTCGCTGGGGGTGCAGTGCGACACCAGGATGCGGTGGGCGCAGTTGGAACAAAGGCTGTGAGCGCAAGGCAAGAGAAGCGGGTCCTCAAAGAGCTCCAGACAAATTGGGCATGTCAGCTCGGACTCCAGTGTTTCCATCTTCAGGCTAAACTAAGCGGAGTTGGCAGCGAAATCCAGGGAAGCTGCTCAGCTATCTGCACACGGAAACACAATTAGAAAATGGGATGAAGGAGCCTTTAACCTTTGGGGACACGACCGACAACGGGGGCCTTACTTGGGACAAAGACGGCTCATAAAAAGATATACCATATGTTTGTTGCAATAGGAGCTATAAAAAAAACCTTCAACTATATTAGGAAAGCAGGAAGTGAACAAAAGTGAAATTTTTTGGAAAATTAGGTTGCAGAAAAATGTTGTAGTTTCAACAGAAATGGCCGTGATTTTACAAGTATAAAGTCAAAATATCACGAGAAAAAATGTCACAACATTATGAGGAAAACCTCGTACTTTGATACGTGACAAAAATAATCTAAAAAAAATAAAACAATAAAAAAATTAAACTATATTAGGAAAGCAGGAAGTGAACAAATGTAACATTTTTGAAAAATTAGGTTGCAGAAAAATAACAAAAATATAGCATTGCGAGAAAATCAACAAGAAGAAAGTTGTAGTTACAACAGAAATGGCCGTGATTTTACAAGTATAAAGTCAAAATATTACGAGAAAAAATGTCACAACATTATGAACAAAAATAATATTGTTTGAGCTTAGAGTTCATATCACCTCGTACTTTGGTAAGTGACAAAAATAATATAAAAAAAATAAAACAATAAAATAAACTTAAACTATATTAGGAAAGCAGGAAGTGAACAATTGTAACATTTTTGAAAAATTAGGTTGCAGAAAAATAACAAAAATATAGCATTGCGAGAAAATCAACAAGAAGAAAGTTGTAGTTACAACAGAAATGGCCGTGATTTTACAAGTATAAAGTCAAAATATTACGAGAAAAAATGTCACAACATTATGAACAAAAATAATATTGTTTGAGCTTAGAGTTCATATCACCTCGTACTTTGGTATGTGACAAAAATAATATTAAAAAAAAACTATATTAGGAAAGCAGGAAGTGAACAAATTTAACAGTTACTGATTGTAAAAGTACCGGTACAAAAATATGTACCGTGTGCTTAAATATGCATTTTTATGACTAATAAGAGGCCACACAAAAAACGAATTTTTTAAGATATTTTTTGTAAAATAGCAAAAAAAAGAGCAAAAAACAAAATTCATACTAATAATAATAGTTTTCATTGATGGCAAAATTCGTGAGATAAAGTTGATTTGATTTGATATTAGAGCCTTCCCACCTTCAAAAAACAACTAAAAATCCACCTCTTTAAATCTAAATTTAAATTATTATTTTTTTACCTGACTACTGTGTCCCGTTTATGTTTTAACTGTGTATTAATGAATGAATGTTGTATTTTAACGTATCTTTTACTTTGTTTACTTGCTTTTATTTAACTCAATTTTTTCTGTAAAGCGTATTTGAGTATTTTGAAAAGTGCTTTTCAAATATTATTATTATATTATTATTAGTAGTAAATAAATGACGAAATAGAATAGATCTATAAATGGACTATGACTATGATACAGTGTGGATATATAAATGGATACAAATGACTATAGTTATATCCTTAAATATCCTCAATGTCTATAAACTTTCCACCATAACGAGCTTTTGCCTCCGTCACACATAATGAGCAGAAGAGGTAAAGGGTTCACACCCGCGGTTGGCGGGCCTTGTGTGTCGACTCACAGCTGGGGTGTCTGACCCGACTCGGGAAACAAAAGCTTTAGTGTGTGTGATGGTGTGGATGGAGTCCCAGCTATCAGCAAGCGGGCCAATCCACTTCTGCTTGGCTGAGCTGTCAGTCTTCACTGGAACATATGGAGGCAAGAAGCGTGTGTGTGTGTGTGTGTGTGTGTGGTGTGTGTGGTGTGTGTGTGTGTGTGTTGGGGGTGAAAGTACTTTCTGGGCCAAATTAAAAGGCGTCAAGGCAGATTATACAGATAGAAAGGGCAGCAGGGGTGACGCTTCTTTTGAGTTCTAAACTTTATTAGGTACGCTTTCATCATCCATTGAGATGCAATACAAGATGCAGGCAGCCATGTTGGTTGTAGTTTTTTGTTTGGAAATGCCTATTAGTTTTAGCAATGTTGGTTTCTCATTTCTAGATGTAAAAAAATCAGAAATATATTCATTCATTCATTTTGTACCGCTTATCCGGGTGCTGGAGCCTATCCCAACTGTCTTGGGGCGAGAGGCGGGGTACACCCTGGACTGGTGGCCAGCCAATCACAGGGCACATATAGACAAACAACCATTCACACTCACATTCATACCTATGGACAATTTGGAGTGGCTAATTAACCTAGCATGTTTTTGGAATGTGGGAGGAAACCGAACATAAACATTCCAAAAAATTTAAATATTATATATTAATTGTTTATGCCTTATATGTATTTTTTTCTGTTATGTTTACTATAAATGTGTGTAAAAGTGACTATAGGGGTGTTATTTCATGTCGAGAGGTCTCTAATAATGTTCATTCATTCATTCATTTTCTACTGCTTTTCCTCACGAAGGTCGCGAAGGGTGCTGGAGCCTATCCCAGCTGTCTTTGGTACATCCTGGACTGGTGGCCAGCCAATCACAGGGCACATATAGACAAACAACCATTCACACTCACATTCATACCTATGGACAATTTGGAGTGGCTAATTAACCTAGCATGTTTTTGGAATGTGGGAGGAAACCGGAGTACCCGGAGAAAAAAAACCCACGTATGCACGGGGAGAACATGCAAACTCCACACAGAGATAGCCGAGGATGGAATTGAACCCTGGTCTCCTAGCTGTGAGGTCTGCGCGCTAACCACTCTGTCCGCCGTGCAGCCGAGAACCCGTTCATGACCTTCTAAATCCAGTTTTTAACATTATTAGAGTCCTCTAGACCTTAAATAACACCCCTACAGTCACCTTTACACTCCACTAGACCACCGTGCCGCCCTGAGAAATATCAATGCGGTTGAATAAAAGTGTATTTATCTGAAAAATAATGTCACATTTAACACAGTAGGGGTGCACATTTTGGCAAATGTTCCCCCCTTTATGTGTAGAAGATACACAAACATACACACACGTCTTTGAATTGTGGTGTCGCACAAACACGGAAAGACGAGAGCACACATAATTTCAGAGTCGTTTCTAGTGACGGTGATGTCACTTCGGGATAGCGGTTGCGTGCAAGCTCTTGTAACCTTAAGGCGTTTTTCAGAATAAAAGACACAGGCGGTAGGGAGGGAAGGGAAAAGCGGGAAAAAGTCTAAAACTATAAAAGTATAACTTGGAGAAGAAATTGCATCATTTTGAGCAAAAACGCAGCAAATGTCAAAGAAGTTCAGGTAAATGAGGAAAAACACTCCAATTACCCACCGATGGATTTCGCACCGCATTGCACTGCCGCCGCTGACACATTTCTGCCGATTGAACAAGACCTTTGACCCGAATTGGGAAATTCATATCCGATTCATATCCGAGAGCGGAGTAGACATCGGGAATCAACCTGCATCCTGCAAAAATGTTCCCTGTTAATCCCGCGTCAGGCAGAGAGAGCTTCATTGAGCGAGAGTGGAGTCAGCACAACAGGAAAAGTTGCCCGACAATTCCAGGAAAGCTTCAGCTCCACCTACAACCCGGAGGGATGGCCGGCATTGGAAGTGTGTGTGTGTGTGTGAGAGAGAAAGAGAGAGAGAGAGTGAGCGAGCGAGAGCATGAAGGCTAGGCTCATATGCTCACACACTCAGGTATGTACATTCATGTGCTATCAGCTCCCTTTCATCCTTTCTCTGTGTGTCCTTTTGACCTTGCACAAAGCTGCTGTGTTGCGCCCACGGGAGATTCCAAGAGGCAACACGAGAGGATGTCCGACAAACGCAAACACGAGTAAATCTGGAATGGTGAAACAAACACAACAAGCACCTCCGCTTCACTTCCTGTCTCTCTCCGCCGTGACAGACGCCGAGCCAAAGTAGATGTGACGTGACATCGTCTGCCACGTCCCAGTCGGCCCCTCAAAAGGGGCTGACGTCAACTTTCTCGTGTATCGTCTCCTGTCAATCACGGCGAGTCCCCAGAGTGACTCCTCTGCCGGAATGACGGGAAGACAGACACTTGATATGAACAAAACACCGCAGGAGAGCTATTGTTAGGAAGGACAGAACAAATTTGACAAATGTTCCTATGCTAACTAGGAAGATACTTTTTTTCTCACGCTTTGAACCTTGTGGTCTCAAACATGCGGCCCGCGGGCCAAATGTGGTCCACAAGACACTAGTTTGAGGCCCCCGCCTTGTTATGAAAGTTTAATGTTGATATGGATGCTGTATGGTATCATGTACCCAAAAAAAATTATTACGTTTGATTAATGTTCATGTTAAAGGTTAAATAACTGTTAATAGTTATCCTCCCTATCCGTGTGGAAGTGGTAAGTTTGATATGGATGCTGTATGGTATCATGTACCCAGAAAAAAATTATTACGTTTGATTCATGTTCATGTTAAAGGTTAAATAACTGTTAATAGTTATCCTCCCTATCCGTGTGGAAGTGGTAAGTTTGATATGGATGCTGTATGGTATCATGTACCCAGAAAAAAAATTATTACGTTTGATTAATGTTCATGTTAAAGGTTAAATAACTGTTAATAGTTATCCTCCCTATCCGTGTGGAAGTGGTAATTTTTTTTGGCTATTTAAGTTTAAAGGAAATAACTTGAAGGCTACCGTTTTAGGTCGCTAGCTCTCTAGTTTGCGAGTTAGCATGTGTCTCAAGACCCTGCAGTTGCGCAATATGTGGTAAATAAAAAGATAATAATGCTTAATATTTAATAAAAATATTTAAAAAGTAAAAAAAATAAAAAAAATAATAATTATTATATTATTATTAATAAATAATAAATATTTTATTTATTATTATAACAATTATTATAATTATTATTATTACTAATAATGAAAAAAATATTATTTTTATTTTATTTTATTTTTTACTTTTTAATTTTGTTTACAAAATCAGACCTCACAATCATAAATAGTAAAATAATACAAATACTAATAATAATAAAAATAATTATTATTATTACATTATTAATAATAAATAATATTAGAATATGAATGAATAAAATGAAATATGAATATAGAATTATGTTTATGAGGTTTTCCCGTTTCGTTTCTGCCGTGAGGCCAGCCTGCTTTTCAGCTAGAGAAAGCGACAAAGCTTGTGTATATACGTGAGCACTCACTCTCTAGTGGCCCAAAACGATACTTTCTAGAGAAGACATCTCACTCTGTAAACTTTTTAACCTTTGCGTTTTTTTAACAATATTTATTAGAACTTTTAGCTATTTATTACTTTCATTTTAACTAACTTATGAAACATATGAATTATGTTTATGAGGTTTTCCCGTTTCGTTTCGTGCTTTTCACCAAGACAGAAAGCGACAAAGCTTGTCTAAATGCGAGAGCACTCACTCACAAGTGGCCAAAAATGATACTTTCTCGAGAAGACGTCTCACTCTGTACACTTTTTAACCATAGCGTTTTTTAACAATATTTATTAGAACTTTTAGCTATTTATTACTTTAATTTTAACTAACTTATGAAACATATGAATTATGTTTATGAGATTTTCCCGTTTCGCGTCTGCCGTGAGGCCAGCCTGCTTTTCACGGAGAGAGCAACAAAGCTTGTCTATATGCGAGAGCACTCACTCTCTAGTGGCCCAAAACGATACTTTCTATAGAAGACGTCTCACTCTGTAAACTTTTTAACCTTAGCGTTTTTTTAAACAATATTTATTAGAACTTTTAGCTATTTATTACTTTCATTTTAACTAACTTATGAAACATATGAATTATGTTTATGAGGTTTTCCCATTTCTTTTCTGGGCTGCTTTTCACCGAGAGACAGCAACAAAGCTTGTCTATATTCGAGAGCACTCACTCTCTAGTGGCCCAAAACGATACTTTCTAGAGAAGACGTCTCACTCTGTAAACTTTTTAACCTTAGCGTTTTTTAACAATATTTATTAGAACTTTTGGCTATTCATTACTTTCATTTTAAATAACGTATGAAACATATGAATTATGTTTATGAGGTGTTCCCGTTTCGTTTCGTGCTTTTCACCGAGAGAATGCGACAAAGCTTGTCTAAATGCGAGAGCACTCACTCACAAGTGGCCAAAAATGATACTTTCTCGAGAAGACATCTCACTCTGTACACTTTTTAACCATAGCGTTTTTTAACAATATTTATTAGAACTTTTAGCTATTTATTACTTTTAACTGTTTAATATTTTCATGTCTTTGACCCAAAGACACGACAACCTCCATGGCTCTCTTAGCTAAAAATGTTCCGACCCCTTAAGTCTGTTGACGTGTGACGCTAAGAGTGAGACGTTGCACGACTCACTTGAGTTTCTCGTGGAGAAAAAAAAAAAAAAAAAAAAAAACAAAGAAATGAACTTATCACTCGCAGCTTGATTTGATTAGCAAGTAATGGCTCGTTTAGAGATGAAACGACGACAATGTCAAAGATAGGAAGACAATTTCTCGCTCAAGCACTTCCTAATCCGTTTGGCTACGGCCTTTTATCAGCCTTAATGACGGCCGCAAAGCGCAGACCCGAGGAGATGCTGATTGCTCCTTGTTTCCTTTCCTTTCCTGGAGGAAGACACCTAATGTCATTATCTCTGATGGTGTCTGCGCAACGCAACCGTGACCGACGTCCGACGTCCGACGGAGGCCTGCTGGTGCTCCTCTGAAGCCCACTCAGGCCTGTAATGTGATTTACGGCTTTGGCCCAGCAAAGCGCTTGATTAGACAGACACAATCTACCTGATCTGAGATTAAGATGCGTGCTTCCTGCTTCCTGCTTCCGCTGCTGCGTCCTTTCATCGCTTTGTGTGCAGCAGCAGCTGTAGATTTAGTCAATAAATGTTGGTGCAGGTCTGGATATACGTAGGTGCATAGCAGAGATTTACGACTTCTACCAACCACAAAATGAGACATGAGGTCTCAATTGTCTTTTGTTGTCATTACATATGGAAGCCAATACAGGTTGGTGCAGAACTGGTAATGTTAATGGTAATGGTAATGGTTTGATTTCATTTGAACATGCATCAGATTACAATTGAATGCATCACATAATCAGTTCCCAGTTCCACATGTCCAAAAGGAGTAGGAAGAAGCAAAGCTTATTAAATCCTACCCCTCCATCTGGTACTTTTACAATCACTAACTGTTACATTTGTTCACTTCCTGCTTTCCGAATATGGTTTAAGGTTTTTTTTTTTAATTTTTAAAATGTTATTAATTTTTAATTTTTTTAATTTAATTTTTTTTAAATTTAAAAAACAGTTCCACATGTCCAAAAGGAGTAGGAGGAAGCAGCGCTTATTAAATCCCACCCATCCATCTGGTACTTTTACAATCATTAACTGTTACATTTGTTCACTTCCTGCTTTCCGAATATGGTTTAAGGTTTTGTTTTTTTTTCTTTAATTTTTAAATTTTACTAATTTTTAATTATTTTAATTTTAACATTTTTAATTAAAAAAAAACAGTTCCACATGTCCAAAAGGAGTAGGAAGAAGCAAAGCTTATTAAATCCTACCCCTCCATCTGGTACTTTTACAATCATTAACTGTTACATTTGTTCACTTCCTGCTTTCCGAATATGGTTTAAGGTTTTGTTTTTTTTTCTTTAATTTTTAAATTTTACTAATTTTTAATTATTTTAATTTTAACATTTTTAATTAAAAAAAACAGTTCCACATGTCCAAAAGGAGTAGGAAGAAGCAAAGCTTATTAAATCCTACCCCTCCATCTGGTACTTTTACAATCAGTAACTGTTACATTTGTTCACTTCCTGCTTTCCTAATATGGTATAAGGTTTTTTTTTATTTTTTTTAATTTTATTGATTTTTAATTTAAAAATTTTTAATTTAAAAAACAGTTCCACATGTCCAAAAGGAGTAGGAAGAAGCACAGCTTATTAAATCCTACCCCTCCATCTGGTACTTTTATAATCAGTAACTGTTACATTTGTTCACTTCCTGCTTTCCAAATATGGTTTAAGGGTTATTTTTATTTTTATTTTATTTTTTAAATTTTATTAATTTTTAATTTTTTAAATTAAAAAATATAAAACAGTTCCACATGTCCAAAAGGAGTAGGAAGAAGCAAAGCTTATTAAATCCTACCCCTCCAACTGGTACTTTTACAATCAGTAACTGTTACATTTGTTCACTTCCTGCTTTCCGAATATGGTTTAAGGTTTTTTTTTTTTATTTTTTTTTTTTTTACTTTTTAGTCCCGTACCGAAGTACGAGGTGATATGACTGGATAAAGGTGGTGATAAAGGTGGTGATCAAAACATTTCTACCTCCACCAATCACAAAATGAAACATAAGAGGGTCAACACCGACTTAACGAACTACCACAAAATGGTTGTTAAAGGTTAAGATGAAGGTCAAGGAAAATGGTGCAGATCTGGATAAAGGTGCGTATGGGGATTTATTTCACCTGCACCACTTGCCGAATATGAAGTTATGTTCATGTTTTTAGTTCCAAGAATGATTCAAAAGGTAATACATTTGGTGCAGATCTGGCCATCAAAGCATCTGTTCCATTCTGGAGGTGCTTTTGGACAACGCTGCTTTCTATTATTCTTCCTGCGTTCTCACTGTGTTGTTGAGGTCAGCTGCAAACTCTCATTTCCTGTGTGTGGCTTGGCACGTGCCGACGGTGAAGGAAAACACCAAGACCTTTCCAAAACCAAGAGGGGACTTTTGTCGTTGTTGTTTTGACAAACACGCACAAGAAAATATAGATTAAAAAAAAACTAGCCACTTGAAACACAACAATAATGATAATGTTTCTCTTTAAAGCAGACTAGTCATTTACAGAAGCCAAAAAGCAGTTTATTTTGGGCGACAGTCAAAGTGCACCACCGTGTGGCTGATTGTATTACTGCAATTGCTGGAGCACTTTCTGAATGCTGGAGATCACACCTTTAAATTATTATTGTTGCTATTCAAATGATGAATAAAATAAAAATATATCTACCTACCTATTAACTGAGAGAACAAAATATGTGTCTCAGAACAGATTATTATTAATATTCCATGTCTTGTTTGCTCTGATTTCCTACACAGTAATCTTTTTTTATTATTATTGGTTCCAGACCTGCAAGTATGATTCCTTATTTCTAAATGGAGCATTAAAAATACATTTTATGACCTTTTAACATCGTTAGAGCCCTTCACAGGAAATAACACCCCTATATGGTCATGTTTACACTGGTATTATCGAATAATGTATATATATGTAATAATAATTACATATGTAATAATAATATAATGTGTCCCGGTGATAGATGGGACTGTGTGGTGAGAGGACAGGAAGTTGACGTCGGGGTTCGGCGTTGAGTTTTGGCCCGACGTGTGTTCTTAGGGACTATTGTGTCTAGTGTGCGATAACGTGCAATAAAAGTATGTTGTTCTGGCACTCAAGTCTGAACCGTAACAGTAACACTAGTGACACCTAGTGACCAGTGTAGAATATTACATTTAATTAACGTCTTTGAATGCATCATTTGAATGCCTTATATTTCTATTTTACTTCATTTGTATGCTTAAAAATACTGCAAGGCAAGATTTTTAAAAAATTAATATATTAAAAATATTTGGATACAGATTTTTTTAAATTTAATTTTACATTATTATATTTTTAAAATTATATATCTTTATATAAAAAATATTTTAAAATATTTTATATAAATATTTTTATATATAAAATATTTTTATATACATTTTATATAATTTTATTTTCCAGTGTTATACAATGTGATAACATAATTATACCCATTATCATAAAAAAAATGGCAAAAATCCTTCAACTTTTCTTCAATAATATTGACTCCTTCAAGAGCCCTCATTCGTTACCATGGCGACACCTCCACGTCTGTTTGTCTCTGGGGCGATCGACACTCTCTGGTGGGAAGATGTCAAACATTCCTCCTTACAGGAACCAGATAAGTAACCAATTAGCAGGACGGACCATGAAAACAAACCCGCCGTGTCCCGACATTGTCGCTCTAAAAAAAAAAACTGTCGGCACGATAATAAACAAACGCTTTGGCATTGTCAAGGTCATGAGGTGAGCAGGTAACGCATGAAAGGTCGTGTTATCGCTTTGAAAGCAATAAAAACTTTTATGACTCACAGAAACCACATAAGCACAAGTTCCGTTCCAAAAGGAAATGAATGCTCGGGTTCGATTTAAATAGACGCCTCCTCGACAAAATAGCCGGGATTGACTATGAAAGAAGTTCTACTCCTGCTTTTGATGGCTTCCTGCTTAGTCATCCCCTCCCCTTTGGGAATGGAGCGATGAAAACACGAAGGAATCAGTAAACACAAGAAGGCCTTCCTCCCGTGTTAAAATTCAAGATGGTGTTTTCTCGAGCAACGACACGACACGACACGAACGCACAAACGCCAAAGTGACTTACCCGCCTCATGATGACATCCATCAGTCAGCAAGAAGAGAGCATTCAAGTGTCGGACAAAGCAGTGCTGTGACTGACTGACTGACTGACTGACTGACTGAGTCAGTGAGTGAACTTTGGCCGCCGTCGCTCCTGCCTGCTCCTGCCTGCTCCTGCCTGCTCCTGCCTGCTCCTGCCTGCTCCTGCCTGCTCCTCCTCATCCACTCACACCAGCAGGAGGAGGATCGAAACTTTCCGCCCGGCCTCTCTTCTCGTTTCTATCGAGCCACTTTTTAGGCACGCATGCATACGGCCCTGCACATTGCTGCAGCGGGGGGGGGAGTGGTGTGTGGGGGGGTGGGCGGGGGTGGGGGGCTAGAGCATGGAAAGAGGCCACGGCTCTCCACAAACATTCTAATAGACGAGGACACTGAACGCACCAGCAGCATATTTGTCTGAATGGAATGATGACACACGATCACTATAACTGTAGTTATGATTTAGTTATGATATGAGTTATTGATTATTGCAGTTGGCAAGGTATGGTACTCGGGTTTGGAGTATTTTATCATTGTATATAGTACACTAAAATCGTCATGTGTTAGTTTTTATGTTCGTATTTGATGTTTTTTCCCCACTATCTAATATAGTATCTAATCCTGTATAAAATATGACTTTTGTATGGATTATTATTATTATTATTCTTTATAATTATTATATAATTATAATTATAATAATTGTTATATATAATATATAATAATATATAATATAGCTTCGGAACCATAGATTAAATAGTAACTTTATAATTATAATTATAATAATTATATTATATATTATAATTATATATTATTATATTTTATATATTATATTATTTTATTATATATTTATTATATATTATAATTATTATATTTTATATATTATATTATTTTATTATATATTTATTATATATAATAATTATAAATAATAATAATAAATAATAATAATATAATATATAATTATTATAATTATAAAGTTATTATTTAACCCATGGGTATAATAATTATTATAATTATAATTATATAATAATTATAAATAATAATATATATATAAATATATATTATATTCATTCATTCATTCATTCATTTGCAACTGTATTGAGTTCTGACTGCTGATTGGATGAGTAAGAGACAGGGGGAGGGGCACCAGTGTGTGCCTAAATTGAGCATTTTCAAAAATAAAAATGGCTCCATGAACTAAAACACAAATGTAATGCATTCAATGTGCGTATTCCGTGCATCCAAGCACTCACCAAAACAACAGGATTTTATTGCAGGCTTGAACTATCTCACATTAAGCACAATAATAACAATAACATAATAATAATCCAAAAGGAGAAAACCCACACATGCAAACTCCACACAGAGATGGCCGAGGGTGGATTTGAACCCTGGTCTCCTAGCTGTGAGGTCTGCATGCTAACCACTCGACCACCGTGCAACCCTAATCAAGTTGCATTTCCATAAAACTGCATTAATATGATTAATATTACAGTATCGATTGATACTGTAATCATGAGTATTGGTAAGCTAGCAGTAAGACCAACATCCGTATTAACCCATCTATCCATCCAACCATCAACAATCTATACGCTTCATCCAGTGGAAGGTCAAAGGAAGCAGGGGGCGGGGTCTCTATTTTCTAATCAATAGGAAGCCAATAGGAAGACACACTGCGGCGCGCTCACGTGGCTGGAAAAATCATTAACGTAACGAGACATAATACCGTTTGATTGGCGGCTAAATCCTCATGTGAACAGGCCTCAATGAGCACGTGCCGCAGTTTGAATATCAATATCAACCCAACTTAAACACAACTAGCACTGAGATTAGCGATACAAGTTTGGAGACTCCATATTGTCCATAGGTATGAATGTGAGTGTGAATGGTTGTTTGTCTATATGTGCCCTGTGATTGGCTGGCCACCAGTCCAGGGGTGTACCCCGCCTCTCGACCCAAAGACAGCTGGGATAGGCTCCAGCAGCCCAGCAACCCATGTGAGGATAAGCGGTAAGAAAATGAATGAATGAAATATATATATAGTAGTAAGTAGTAGTACACATTGGAAAAAAAAAATCTAAAAAAATGTGATATCAGTCGGTATCAGATTTTTTTCCCGATCATGAAAACCGATATTAAATTATTATAATCCACCCCAGGCGATATGTCATGTTACACATATTGGTATCAGCTGATATCGGGATCGGAAATTGACAGTTAACAATATCAGCAAAAAAAACCCAATATCGGACATTGTTAAAAAAAATTATGAGATTTTGAGAATAAAGTAAAAAATTACAAGAATAATTTTGTCCATTTATGGACATTTTTATCTATAAAACAAGTTGGAAATGTACGAAAAAAAGCGGTACATTTACAAGAAAAAAGCCAATTTAAGAGAATAAAGTCATCAATAGAGGAGGCAAAAAAGAAGTAGTACATTTTGAGGTCTGCGCGCAAACCACTCGACCGCCGTGCAGCTGAGTGTAAATATGATGTCTCATATTTTAGTCACCATTTAGTTGCAGTCGGACAATATCGGACATCCCTAAAAAATAATGAAATTTTGAGACAAATTGAGAAAAATTGAAGATAATAAAGTCAAAAATTTACAAGAAAAATTTTGTCTATTTATGGGAAAACAAGTTGTAAATTTACGAGAAAAATTTAAGAGAATAAAGTCATAAATTTCAGAGAATAATTTCGTCCATTTATGGGAAAACAAGTTGTACATTTACGAGAAAAATTTAAGGGAATAAAGTAAAAAAATTAAGGGAATAAAGTAAAAAATTTACAAGAATAATTTTGTCCATTTATGGGAAAACAAGTTGTACATTTACGTAAAAAAGGGGTACATTTACAAGAAAAATTTATGAGAATAAAGTCATAAATTTAGGAGGCAAAAAAGTAGTAGTACATTGACAGAAATTAGTCATAAATATATGAGAAAAAAGTCATATTACCTTTTCATGTCCCCTTTTTATAGCCAACTCAGATTTAGAGATTTGAGATTACGGCAATAGTGTCGTAAATTTACCATGAAAAACTTAAGTTGAACTCAAGTCTCCTAGCTGTGAGGTCTGCGCGCAAACCACTTGACCGCCGTGCAACTGAGTGTAAATATGATGTCTCATTTTTTTGTCACTATTTAGTTGCAGTCGGACAATATCGGACATCCCTGAAAAAAATTATGAAATTTTGAGAATAAAGTAAAAAATTTACGAGAATAATTTCATCCACTTATGGAAAAACAAGTAGTACATTTACAAGAAAAATTTAAGAGAATAAAGTCAAAAATTTACGAGAATAATTTTGTCCATTTATGGGAAAACAAGTTGTACATTTACCGAAAAAGGGTACATTTACGAGAACAATTTACCATGAAAAACTTGAGGTCTGCGCGCAAACCACTCGACCGCCGTGCAGCTGAGTGTAAATATGATGTCTCATAATTTATTATTTTTTTTCATTTATGAAAAAAGGGGTACATTTACGAGAAAAAATTAAGGGAATAAAGTCATAAATTTAGGAGGCAAAAAAGTATTAGTACAAATATCTGTATCTGGCTTGGAGCCCATACACAATCACTTTCCTTCTCACTTTGTGTGTAACGTTTGCAGTTATCGGATGGAACAAGTCGGGCTTGACCTTGTCATGTCAGCCTACAGCATCAACGCACGGCGAATGATGTGTAATAAAAACCCCCGACGTAGCCTGCGGGGGTTGGAGTAAGTATGAAAATACATGTGAGTGCACTGAAAACAAGCGAGATTGTCAGGAATGTTTGATAACACGCAGGCGTCATCATCATGGCAAAAAAAAAAAAAATGAATGCAAGCTTTTGGGTTGCATTTTTGTTATTTATGACAGAATTTAAGGTGATACTCATTTTTGAAAAAAAAAAAAAAAAGGTGAATGCAAGCTTTTGGGTTGCATTTTTGTTATTTATGACAGAATTTAAGGTGACACTCATTTTGGAAAAAAAAAAAAAGTGAATGCAAGCTTTTGGGTTGCATTTTTGTTATTTATGACAGAATTTAAGGTGACACTCATTTTGGAAAAAAAAAAAAAAGGTGAATGCAAACTTTTGGGTTGCATTTTTGTTATTTATGACAGAATTTAAGGTGACACTCATTTAAAAAAAAAAAAAAAAAAAGGTGAATGCAAGCTTTTGGGTTGCATTTTTGTTATTTATGACAGAATTTAAGGTGACACTCATTTTGGAAAAAAAAAAAAAAAAGTGAATGCAAGCTTTTGGGTTGCATTTTTTTTATTTATGACAGAATTTAAGGTGACACTCATTTTTGAAAAAAAAAAAAAGTGAATGCAAGCTTTTGGGTTGCATTTTTGTTATTTATGACAGAATTTAAGGTGACACTCATTTTGGAAAAAAAAAAAAGTGAATGCAAGCTTTTGGGTTGCATTTTTGTTATTTATGACAGAATTTAAGGTAACACTCATTTTGGAAAAAAAAAAAAAGGTGAATGCAAGCTTTTGGGTTGCATTTTTGTTATTTATGACAGAATTTAAGGTAACACTCATTTTGGAAAAAAAAAAAAAAAAGTGAATGCAAGCTTTTGGGTTGCATTTTTGTTATTTATGACAGAATTTAAGGTGACACTCATTTTGGAAAAAAAAAAAAAAAAAAAAAAAAAAAAAGAATCTTACCTCTCCGCCATGCATCTGTCCAAAGTGAGCACAGAAAAGGAATATTTCCTCTCACAAAACACCAGTTTTCCTCGTCTAAGCTCAAACTGCGTCCTCAGTCTCAGCTCTACCTCCCAAAAAAAAAAAAAAAAAAAAAAAAAATGTCTCCTCAGTCGCTAATCCTCTCTCAAGGAAGCCCGGGCCGCACCAAATGCTTCAACGTGATGTTTTTTTTTTTTTTGCTATTATTTTCTTAGTTGGCATCATTAACTTTGCCCCATGAGAAAATCACAGCACCTCCTTCCTGTGGGAGGCTGTCAATCACACGTGATGACGAGGAGGAGGAGGAGGAGGAGGAGGCACGGACCCTGCATGATGAATGGGAATTCTGGGCCGGATGGGCACACAGCTGAGCCAGTTTTAATAGCATTCCTAATTGGCTTCTACGCACTAAATAGCCACTAGTGAGTAAAAATGTCTTTTTAAATAATTCAGCATCCAGTCGGGACACTCGGCAGGGGGGGGGCCCGAGAGGAGGAGTGTATAAAGCATCCGTTGCCATGGTATTGTAACGAGACCGCAAACGCATCCCGGCGTCGGAGCCAAATGCCACTCTGATCTTTTCACTGGCGCAACCTTCAGCTCCGTCACGGCCGCTTGTTTGTTTCTTAGTCCGAACCCCCCCCCACCCCCCGCCCGCTGTCCGTCAACGCCCGGCTCCCTGCGGCATCCTCCGGCTAATCCCGACGTTTGTTGAGACACTTTTAATACTTGAAGAGGGGTCATTCCGCTCCCGGTGACCGCAGCTAAACTGCTGGAAAAAAAACAATGAATGAATTAAGACAAGGCGCCCTGGTGATCCGACTCCTTAAACGTCTTTGGACGTTTGGGGATTTTTAAGCGGAACGCTGCAACCCGAGCATCCGCTTCCCGATCCTGCAGATGGGACACCTTGTTCTTAAGTACTCCATGATCAGGCCATCGAAAAATAAGTTGTCACGCCCCCCTTAAAGTAAAAGTAAGTATGTGTAGAACAATGCTATATCTATTGTATCAGTGTTGCGCAACTTTGATTGTGCTATGTGAGTGTGTATGTGTAAAGAAGGCCTTAAAGGTGTAGTAGCGTCTTTTTTTTTGCTGGCGTCCTCCGGTTTTTATATTTTCCATGTATTTTAATTTTTCTTAAAAAAAAACAACTGACTATAACTGACTATAGGGGTGTTATTTTATGTCTAGAGGGCTCTAATAATGTCCGTTCATTCATTCATTTTCTATCGCTTTTCCTCACTAGGGTCGTATGGGGGTGTTGGAGCCTATCCCACCTGTCTTCGAGGCGAGAGGCGGGGTACACCCTGGACTGGTGGCCGGCCAATCACAGGGCACATATAGACAAACAACCATTCACACTCACATTCATACCTATGGACAATTTGGAGTGGCTAATTAACCTAGCATGTTTGTGGAATGTGGGAGGAAACCGGAGTACCCGGAGAAAACCCGGGGAGAACATGCAAACTCCACACACAGATGGCCGAGAGTGGGAATTGAACCCTGGTCTCCTAGCTGTGAGGTCTGCGCACTAACCACCAGACCGCCGTGCCGCCTACTCCATGATCAGAGCATCGAAAAATAAGTTGCCACGCCCCCCTTAAAGTAAAAGTAAGTATGTGTAGAACAATGCTATATCTATTGTATCAGTGTTGCGCAACTTTGATTGTGCTATGTGAGTGTGTATGTGTAAAGAAGGCCTTAAAGGTGTAGTAGCGTCTTTTTTTTTTGCTGGCGTCCTCCGGTTTTTATATTTTCCATGTATTTTAATTTTTCTTAAAAAAAACAACTGACTATAGGGGTGTTATTTTATGTCTGGAGGGCTCTAATAATGTCCGTTCATTCATTCATTTTCTACCGCTTTTCCTCACGAGGGTCGTATGGGGGTGCTGGAGCCTATCCCAGCTGTCTTCGGGCGAGAGGCGGGGTACACCCTGGAGCCCAGCCAATCACAGGGCACATATAGACAAACAACCATTCACACTCACATTCATACCTATGGACAATTTGGAGTGGCTAATTAACCTAGCATGTTTTTGGAATGTGGGAGGAAACCGGAGTACCCGGAGAAAACCCGGGGAGAACATGCAAACTCCACACAGAGATGGCCGAGGGTGGGAATTGAACCCTGGTCTCCTAGCTGTGAGGTCTGCGCACTAACCACCAGACCGCCGTGCCGCCTACTCCATGATCAGACCATCGAAAAATAAGTTGCCACGCCCCCCTTAAAGTAAAAGTAAGTATGTGTAGAACAATGCTATATCTATTGTATCAGTGTTGCGCAACTTTGATTGTGCTATGTGAGTGTGTATGTGTAAAGAAGGCCTTAAAGGTGTAGTAGCGTCTTTTTTTTCGCTGGCGTCCTCCGGTTTTTATATTTTCCATGTATTTTAATTTTTCTTAAAAAAAACAACTGACTATAACTGACTATAGGGGTGTTATTTTATGTCTAGAGGGCTCTAATAATGTCCGTTCATTCATTCATTTTCTACCGCTTTTCCTCACGAGGGTCGTATGGGGGTGCTGGAGCCTATCCCAGCTGTCTTGGGGCGAGAGGCGGGGTACACCCTGGACTGGTGGCCAGCCAATCACAGGGCACATATAGACAAACAACCATTCACACTCACATTCAGGCGGTAGAAAATGAATGAATGAGTGTAAAGGTGACTGTAGGGGTGTTATTTAAGGTCTAGAGGACTCTAATAATGTTAAAAAATGCATGCGTAGGTTTTCTCCGGGTACTCCGGTTTCCTCCCACATTCCAAAAACATGCTAGGTTAATTAGCCACTCCAAATTGTCCATAGGTATGAATGTGAGTGTGAATGGTTGTTTGTCTATATGTGCCCTGTGATTGGCTGTCGACCAGTCCGGGGTGTACCCACGCCTCTTGCCCGAAGACAGCTGGGATAGGCTCCAGCACCCTCCGCGACCCTTGTGACGACAAGCGGTAGAAAATGAATGAATGAGTGTAAAGGTGACTGTAGGGGTGTTATTTAAGGTCTAGAGGACTCTAATAATGTTTAAAAATGTATTTAGAAGGTAATGAACGGGTTCTCGGCTGCACGGCGGTTGAGTGGTTAGCGCGCAGACCTCACAGCTAGGAGACCCGGGTTCAATTCCACCCTCGGCCATGTCTGTGTGGAGTTTGCATGTTCTCCCCGTGCATGCGTGGGTTTTTTCCGGGTACTCCGGTTTCCTCCCACATTCCAAAAACATGCTAGGTTAATTAGCGACTCCAAATTGTCCATAGGTATGAATGTGAGTGTGAATGGTTGTTTGTCTATATGTGCCCTGAGATTGGCTGGCCACCAGTCCAGGGTGTACCCCACCTCTCGCCCAAAGGAAAAGCGGTAGAAAATGTTTTTGGAATGTGGGAGGAAACCGGAATACCCGGAGAAAACCCACACATGCACAGGTAGAACATGCAAATTAGAAAAAATCAGAGCTTTTTCTCCCTGTCACTCACACACAGCAGTGTCCTGAAGTGACCCGGTCTTTTTATGCATCATGTAACAAGTGCAGCAGTACCGTCCGACTCCAACACAATGAAAAGATATTGAAAAGTGGGCCGGATATTTCGGTCCCTTTCATCATGGAAATGCCAGAGCGCTACGGTGGTTGACGCTTCTCCTAATTTTATCCTACACAAACACCCCTGTCACCTCCTTATGTAAAACACCCCCATTCACATTCGTCACTTCTCATTGGTGTCATCCCTGTGATAATTTACAGCCAGGAAATCGACTTGAAAGTGTCAGCGCTCCCGCCCCGCAGCTATAAACATCCATAAATTGTCTGGGAAGTAATGACTTCACCTCGCCACCGTGAGTCTCATTGTCAGATTCATCTTGGTGCAATAAAGTGGAATAAAACAGCTGACATTTATATTTGGACCACGCTGACATTTCAATCCGGGGGGGATGGGGAATGGGGGGGGGGGGGGGATCTGGCGAGGTCAATACGCCTTGCCGAGTCCGGGGTCAACCCAAAGTTAGGTCCCAACTTCAATATTACATTGTTGTGTCCACTATATTGAGTAATACGAATGCAAATGTGACTATAGGGGTGTTATTTCATGTCTAGAGAGCTCTAATAATGTTAAAACCTATAGTGTTGTGTCCACTATATTGACTAATACGAGTGCAAATGTGACTATAGGGGTGTTATTTCATGTCTAGAGAGCTCTAATAATGTTAAAACCTATATTGTTGTGTCCACTATATTGAGTAATACAAATGCAAATGTGACTATAGGGGTGTTATTTAATGTCTAGAGTGCTCTAATAATGTTAAAACCTATATTGTTGTGTCCACTATATTGAGTAATACGAGCGCAAATGTGACTATAGGGGTGTTATTTCATGTCTAGAGAGCTCTAATAATGTTAAAACCTATATTGTTGTGTCCACTATATTGAGTAATACGAGCGCAAATGTGACTATAGGGGTGTTATTTCATGTCTAGAGAGCTCTAATCATGTTAAAATCTGCATTGTTGTGTCCACTATATTGAGTAATACGAGCGCAAATGTGACTATAGGGGTGTTATTTCATGTCTAGAGAGCTCTAATCATGTTAAAATCTGCATTGTTGTGTCCACTATATTGAGTAATATGAGCGCAAATGTGACTATAGGGGTGTTATTTCATGTCTAGAGCTCTAATAATGTTAAAACCTATATTTTTGTGTCCACTATATTGAGTAATACGAATGCAAATGTGACTATAGGGGTGTTATTTTATGTCTTCGGAGCTCTAATAATGTTAAAACCTATATTGTTGCGTCCACTATATTGAGTAATATGAGCGCAAATGTGACTATAGGGGTGTTATTTCATGTCTAGAGAGCTCTAATAATGTTAAAACCGATATTGTTGTGTCCACTATATTGAGTAATACGAATACAAATGTGACTATAGGGGTGTTATTTCATGTCTAGAGAGCTCTAATAATGTTAAAACCTATATTGTTGTGTCCACTATATTGAGTAATACAAATGTAAATGTGACTATAGGGGTGTTATTTCATGTCTAGAGAGCTCTAATAATGTAAAAATCTACATTGTTGTGTCCACTATATTGAGTAATATGAATGCAAATGTGACTATAGGGGTGTTATTTCATGTCTAGAAAGCTCTAATAATGTTAAAATCTACATTGTTGTGTCCACTATATTGAGTAATACAAATGCAAATGTGACTATAGGGGTGTTATTTCATGTCTAGAGAGCTCTAATAATGTTAAAATCTACATTGTTGTGTCCACTATATTGAGTAATACGAGCGCAAATGTGACTATAGGGGTGTTATTTCATGTCTAGGGAGCTCTAATAATGTTAAAACCTATATTGTTGTGTCCACTATATTGAGTAATACGAATGCAAATGTGACTATAGGGGTGTTATTTCATGTCTAGAGAGCTCTAATAATGTTAAAACCTATATTGTTGTGTCCACTATATTGAGTAATACGAGCGCAAATGTGACTATAGGGGTGTTATTTCATGTCTAGAGAGCTCTAATAATGTTAAAACCTAGATTGTTGTGGCCACTATATTGAGTAATACGAATGCAAATGTGACTATAGGGGTGTTATTTCATGTCTAGAGAGCTCTAATAATGTTAAAACCTATATTGTTGTGTCCACTATATTGAGTAATACGAATGCAAATGTGACTATAGGGGTGTTATTTCATGTCCAGAGAGCTCTAATAATGTTAAAATCGATATTGTTGTGTCCACTATATTGAGTAATACGAATGCCAATGTGACTATAGGGGTGTTATTTCATGTCTAGAGAGCTCTAATAATGTTAAAACCTATATTGTTGTGTCCACTATATTGAGTAATACGAATGCAAATGTGACTATAGGGGTGTTATTTCATGTCTAGAGAGCTCTAATAATGTTAAAACCTATATTGTTGTGTCCACTATATTGAGTAATACGAGTGCAAATGTGACTATAGGGGTGTTATTTCATGTCTAGAGAGCTCTAATAATGTTAAAACCTATATTGTTGTGTCCACTATATTGAGTAATACGAGCGCAAATGTGACTATAGGGGTGTTATTTCATGTCTAGAGAGCTCTAATAATGTTAAAATCTACATTGTTGTGTCCACTATATTGAGTAATACGAGCGCAAATGTGACTATAGGGGTGTTATTTCATGTCTAGAGAGCTCTAATAATGTTAAAATCTATATTGTTGTGTCCACTATATTGAGTAATACGAATGCAAATGTGACTATAGGGGTGTTATTTCATGTCTAGAGAGCTCTAATAATGTTAAAACCGATATTGTTGTGTCCACTATATTGAATAATACGAATGCAAATATGACTATAGGGGTGTTATTTCATGTCTAGAGAGCTCTAATAATGTTAAAATCTACATTGTTGTGTCCACTATATTGAGTAATACGAGCGCAAATGTGACTATAGGGGTGTTATTTCATGTCTAGAGAGCTCTAATAATGTTAAAACCTATATTGTTGTGTCCACTATATTGAGTAATATGAGCGCAAATGTGACTATAGGGGTGTTATTTCATGTCTAGAGCTCTAATAATGTTAAAACCTATATTTTTGTGTCCACTATATTGAGTAATACGAATGCAAATGTGACTATAGGGGTGTTATTTCATGTCCAGAGAGCTCTAATAATGTTAAAATCTACATTGTTGTGTCCACTATATTGAGTAATACGAGCGCAAATGTGACTATAGGGGTGTTATTTCATGTCTAGAGAGCTCTAATAATGTTAAAACCTATATTGTTGTGTCCACTATATTGAGTAACACGAATGCAAATGTGACTATAGGGGTGTTATTTCATGTCTAGAGAGCTCTAATAATGTTTAAACCGATATTGTTGTGTCCACTATATTGAGTAATATGAATGCAAATGTGACTATAGGGGTGTTATTTCATGTCTAGAGAGCTCTATTAATGTTAAAACCTGTATTGTTGTGTCCACTATATTAAGTAATACGAGCGCAAATGTGACTATAGGGGTGTTATTTCATGTCTAGGGAGCTCTAATAATGTTAAAACCTATATTGTTGTGTCCACTATATTGAGTAATACGAGCGCAAATGTGACTATAGGGGTGTTATGTCAGTGGTTGGAAATCACTGCTCTACACAACCAAGTATTTGACATTGACTGTCACATTACAGCAACTCTTGACAAAGAAGAAATAGTTTTCCTTCCAACTCGATCCGCCTCATAATCCCACTCCTAATCAAGTCCAGAGGTTGCGACGCTGACAGAAACAATTCCATCTTTTATTTATATAAGCTTACATAAGTCTGGAAAAATAGCCGTGCTGTGCTGTACAAATAGTCCTTAATCAATATGTAACATGGCTGTCAAAGTACTTATAATGTTGAAAACAAATGAATATTCATAGCTGCTTAAATAAGGCCATTTGCAGCCTGGAGCAAATGTTCCACTTGCCAGTTGGCGCACGACGACTGGAAGAAAAAGGAGTTGATAAGAAGCAAAGAGGATGAAATATGATTTTTTTTTTTAAATATAACTAAAAAGTACATGAACTCTGATCCATGTGGGTTGAATCGGAACTGAGATAGGAAAGGATTCGGCGAGCTTGCCACAAAGTAGAAATCAATATTACTAAATTAAATATTCTCACAGTTACAGCACAGAAAACCAGTTTATGACTTTTTAAAAGACAGTTTTTAATGTTATTAGAGCTCCGTAGACATAAAGTAACACCCCTATAGTCACCTTTTATTCCTATTATTCTTTGTTTACACCACATTACGCAGGCTACAGGATGACTGCCAGGACATACAGCCGCCATTAAGATAATATATGACATAATTAGTAGTACCACAAGGGTACATTTCAGGTTTGCAGTACAAGAGCAAACGAAGTGCAAAAACAGGGTAATACAAATCATCTAGTTATACACCGTACTGCATATACAGCTAAAGTATACAGTATACATGTTGACCAATTCACATTTATTTCACGGTTATTGCACTTGTTTATTGCACAGTTATTGCACAGGATTTTTTTTTTTTTTTTAGCAGTTTTTATTATAGCGTTTGATAGAACGTTCTCATTCAAGTATGTGTTGGGAGGGGCATAGCATACAAATAGCTAGCATCACAAGCAACCAAGCTAACTCGCTCTCTACAATTTACTAAAAACTTACTCAACACCAAAGATATATTTATATATAGTTTTTTCCGTGTACAAGACAAAAAAAAAGTGATGATGCAACTCCCCACTAATGCGTTTCAGTTGAGAACAATTTAAGCCATAAAAACGGCCACAAGGTGGCAGAAGTGTACATATGTCATCGAAATTAACGTCTCATCAATTTAAGATTACTGACACCTAGTGGCCAAAATACTACATTTAATTTGTCTTGCAATATTTTTGGACTCATAATATACCACAGTCTACCAAGAAGTATCGATCATTTATGAAGTAATTGTTGTACTTTTTTAAAAAACCACGACAAAGAGATGGACGGCTGAATACAAAGTCTGAGTACATTTTGGTTTTTAGTCCAACCTGGACACAACAATATAGGTTTTAACATTATTAGAGCTCTCTAGACATGAAATAACACCCCTATAGTCACATTTGCATTCGTATTACTCAATATAGTGGACACAACAATATAGGTTTTAACATTATTAGAGCTCTCTAGACATGAAATAACACCCCTATAGTCACATTTGCTTTCGTATTACTCAATATAGTGGACACAATAATATAGGTTTTAACATTATTAGAGCTCTCTAGACATGAAATAACACCCCTATCGTCACATTTGCGCTCGTATTACTCAATATAGTGGACACAACAATATAGGTTTTAATATTTTTAGAGCTCTCTACATATGAAATAACACCCCTATAGTCACATTTGCGCTCGTATTACTCAATATAGTGGAGACAACAATATAGGTTTTAACATTATTAGAGCTCTCTAGACATGAAATAACACCCCTATCGTCACATTTGCGCTCGTATTACTCAATATAGTGGACACAACAATATAGGTTTTAATATTTTTAGAGCTCTCTACATATGAAATAACACCCCTATAGTCACATTTGCACTCGTATTACTCAATATAGTGGACACAACACATCAATTTAAGATTACTGACACCTAGTGGCCAAAATACTACATTTAATTTGTTTTGCAATATTTTTGGACTCATAATATACCACAGTATAACAAGAAGTATCGATCATTTATGAAGTAATTGTTGTACTTTTTTTGAAAAACCACGACAAAGATATGGACGGCTGAATACAAAGTCTGAGTACATTTTGTTTTTTTAGTCCAACCTTTTGAAACAGACGGTGTTCTGGGGGTGCACGAGTGCTGTCAAAGCTGGGGCGCTACGGTTCTTCAGTTTGCCTATCAGTTTTATCCCACTTATGTAGCACGTAGTTAGCTGTAACACAATTCTAACATAGGGACTGCACGGTGATGGAGTGGTTACCGCGCAGACCTCACAGCTAGGGGACCAGGGTTCAATTCCACCCTCGGTCATCTCTGTGTGGAGTTTGCATGTTCTCCCCGCTATTAGGTTAAAAACTGTATTTGATGCCTAAATGGTGGAGAGCCCTGACATCTCCAAGCTAACAACAAAGCTAGTGTCGAGTCAAGGTCTTTGCACTGTCCCGCATGAGTCCAAGTCCACATGACCCAAATCCCAGCATGGCATCCCCAACTAAGCAGAACTACAGAAACACAAAAAAACCTTTGAATTCATGAAAACCACCAAAAAGCAAAGTCAGCCTGACTTACATGCGATCCACAGAGGATGTGATGTGCATCTCCCGCTCAAGCCTCAGCCTCAGCATCTATTCCAAAAGACTCAAAGAAAACATGCAGCCAGACGACCACCCCTCCTTTCATGCCCCACCCTGAACCCCAGCCTGCCCCGAGGCCACAGCCGGAGGCTCATGCAAGCGGAAAATGTGCCCTGGAAGCGTCACTTCCGCAGGCAAGCTCCATGGATGCTGTATCCTTTTGGGGCCCCCACTCCCACCCTTTAGAACCCCCCACCTCTCAAGGGGTAAGACAAAGAGGTAGCAAATGAAGAGACAGAGCAGAAGGGGAGGGGGGCGTAAGACCCAAACAGATGGTATCGGTCTCCAGGGCTGGGGCGGTCACATGTGGGCATCATATGGGCCCCCGCTAAACAGTCATCATCAGAGGGTGGCCGGGTAAGGGGAGGGGCCCCCGCACATGCTCAGAAGCCTAATTGACTTAACACCGACTTGTTTTTTTTTTTTTGCCATCAAGGATGTCTTTTTAAGTCTTGATGCCGACAAGAAGCAATGGCGGTGGCGGGAGTTCAGTATTTTAATTGCTTTCTTCCCTCCGGGGATGGGACGGGGGTGGGGTTGGGGGCGGGGGGTGGGGGGGTCTGCCACCCATAAGACGCAATCAAAGCAAACAATCCAAATGAAATGCACAAGATGAAACCCAAGCCAATTTACACTGGCTGTAATTTACTTTTCCCTTTTGATGAAATTAAAGGTGCGATTAGTGAGAGAGGCGACGTTACAAAACAGCGAGTGTTGACATGCGTCTGGGGTGATCGTGGATGATTGGCTGGGAAGATAATATTAATTTATATATATATATATATATATATATATATATATATATATATATATATATATATATATATATATGTATATACACCTTTTGTTGTGTTGTTTTATTGCTTCATTGTAGGTTTTATGCTTTCTTTGTAGCACTTTGAGATTTCTGTAATGTAAAGTGCAATATAAATAACATTTATTATTATTATTATTATTATTATTATAATACACACTAGACACTTTCTTTTAGTTATTGCTGCATGTTCTTTATTTTGGCAATTGGATTTATGTTGTTTATAGTTGTGTTCGTAACAGTAGTAGCATAATTGTCATTGCTAGTATGATATTATTTTATTTGTAAAATGTATAATTAATTAACATGTATAATTAAATGTAAAAAAATGTAAAATCAATTAATATCAGATAAATTAGTTATTTTAATAAATGTATTATTATTGGTATTTTAAACTATTGTATTTGTATTTACAGTTTCCATTGTTTTTTACAAACATAGCTCAGTTTTTATTGTGTTGCTGTTTATTATTACTATTTACAGTAATCACTCATTTATCACCGTGTAATTAGTTCCAGACCTGGCCGTGATAAGTGAATTTCCGCAAAATATGAGTCCTTATTTAAAAATGTTTTCATAGTTAAAGCAACCTTCTAAATGTAGATTTCAACATTATTAGAGCTCTCTAGACGTGAAATAACACCCCTATAGTCACATTTGCGCTCGTATTACTCAATATAGTGGACACAACAATATAGGTTTTAACATTATTAGAGCTCTCTAGACATGAAATAACACCCCTATAGTCACATTTGTATTCATATTACTCAATATAGTGGACACAACAATATAGGTTTGAACATTATTAGAGCTCTCTAGACATGAAATAACACCCCTATAGTCACATTTGCGCTCGTATTACTCAATATAGTGGACACAACAATATAGGTTTTAATATTTTTAGAGCTCTCTACATATGAAATAACACCCCTATAGTCACATTTGCGCTCGTATTACTCAATATAGTGGACACAATAATATAGGTTTTAATATTTTTAGAGCTCTCTACATATGAAATAACACCCCTATAGTCACATTTGCACTCGTATTACTCAATATAGTGGACACAACAATATAGGTTTTAACATTATTAGAGCTCTCTAGATGTGAAATAACACTCCTATAGTCACATTTGCGCTCGTGTCATCTGAATGCCTTATATTTGTATTTTAGTTAATTTAACAATTTTAATGCTTGAAAATTGTTAATTTGGGTGAAATATACATGAAAATTGCCTAATTATTCATATTTTTGAGTAATATTAGGTCATGGTCAACAATAAAATTGCATGATTTACTAATATATTTTTGAAAAAACAAGCAAAGCGGGAAGTGGCGAGAGATTACTGAAGTCATAATCCATAATTTCTATGTGCTTTTCAGTTCATGTTGGTTAAAAAGCTAAAGAAAGTGCCAATAATATCACTCCGTGTTAATTGGGGGAGAAACCCGCCCTCAAATTGAATGGGTTGGTCCTGCCCACTTGAGTGCTTTTTGCATAAACCAAACAAATAAAAAGCTTCCTCGTGTCATCGAACGCACCACTAAATTTGATCACAATCTGTTCGTTAGTTTTTATGAACTCCTGCTGGCACAAACACAAATAAAAATCACACGTCCTTGGCAGAGTTCATTAATTCTTCTCTGATAATGTCATCAAACGCTGTATTATACCGATAATCATTATGATGTTTTTTTTTAATGCAGCTATGGTATTGGATCCCTAATAATCAAACAGCTAAAATAATGCATAAGGCTAAAAATAAGCAATTAGCTAAAAATGTAATCCAATACTTCTCTACAAGAGAGGAGAAATATGATCTCAGGGAAGAAGTACATTTGAAACACTTGAAACAAAACAAAAAATTATAAATATTTTTTAAAAACTAAAAAAAAATTAATACAATTTTATAAAATAAATTAATAAATAAAATAAATTTGCTAAATACAAGGATAAAGAGTCATGATGTGCTATATATATCACTATATTGACACTTACTATGGTACACATTATGGCATTGGATGCTCATATCACCTCCTATTTTGGTACAGGAAACAAAATAAAAAAAATTGTTACAAAAATTAAAAAACTAAAAAAAAATTAATACAATTTAATAAAATAA
This sequence comes from Doryrhamphus excisus, assembly GCF_030265055.1. Taxonomy (NCBI): domain Eukaryota; kingdom Metazoa; phylum Chordata; class Actinopteri; order Syngnathiformes; family Syngnathidae; genus Doryrhamphus; species Doryrhamphus excisus. Next base: position 20,348,847 of record NC_080474.1, read on the forward strand.
ATTAATAAATAAAATAAATTTGCTAAATACAAGGATGAAGAGTCTTGAATCAGTCATGATGTGCTATATATATCACTATATTGACACTTACTATGGTACACATTATGGCATTGGATGCTCATATCACCTCCTATTTTGGTACGGGAAACAAAACAAAAAAAATTAAAAAATTTTTTAAAAACTAAAAAAAAATTATTAAAATTTAATAAAATTAATTAATAAATAAAATAAATTTGCTAAATACAAGGATGAAGAGTCTTGAACCAGTCATGATGTGCTATATATATCACTATATTGACACGCACTATGGTACCCATTATGGCATTGGATGCTCATATCACCTCCTATTTTGGTACAGGAAACAAAATAAAAAAATTCAACAAAAAAATGTAAAAAAAATTTTTTTAAATAAAATTTAATAAAATAAATTAATAAATAAATACTTCAGTACGGGAGAAAAACAAATAATAAAAAAAAAAAAAAAAAAAAAAAACTATATTAGGAAAGCAGGAAGTGAACAAATGTAACAGTTAGTGATTGTAAAAGTACCAGATGGAGGGGTAGGATTTAATAAGCTTTGCTTCTTCCTACTCCTTTTGGACATGTGGAACTGGGAACTGATTATGTGATGCATTCAATTGTAATCTGATGCATGTTCAAATGAAATAAAACCATTACCATTACCATTACCATTACCATTACCATAATAGAGTGGGTAAGGAATATTTAGGTTAGTGAATACACACGTGTGAGAATCTGCCTTGAGAAAAATCAGTAGCAACAGATTTCGCCTTCAAGGTCAGATCAGATACGGGAATTTACAAAACTGGAGCAGAAAAGAGAAAGAAAACAAGTTTGTTTATATTCACAAAGAAAAGCTGTTATATGCCCGGGTGTATTTTTACACCGCTTGACAACACAGTTTTGGGAAGCAAAGGCAGGAGAATATTGTGTGTGGGGGCAAGACATTGTTTTTGAAAGGCGCCTGCCGCATTCTTTGCTGCTTGGAGAACTTTCTAATTGGTTCCAGCCTCTGGCGGGCGTTAAACAGAAGAAGAGTCATGCCTTTATCACAAATCTCCCCTCCAGTGAGATTAACTCATCACAGGAGATAGTAGGGAAAGTCAGGCAGTGTGCCAAGTGCGTACACACACGCACACACAAACACACACTCACTGTAATAAGGTGTTTTTTTTTTTAGAATTTGTTTATATTTACTTGAAATGCTACACATTTTACAGGGATAGTTGGGATTTTTTTTAACATAAAGTTGTATGACATCTCCATCAGTAGCGTAGTGCATCAACGCTGACTTACTCCCAACTTTGTCCCTTTTATTAAATTTTTTTAATTAAGTTTTTTGTTTTTTTTTAAATTTGTAATTACATTTTTTTTATTTTCTTAATTTTTAAATTTTTATTTTTTTTAATTTATTAACTCTTAATTCTTTTTAATTTTTCAAAGTTTTTAATTTAAAAAAAGTGTTCCACATGTCCAAAAGGAGTAGGAAGAAGCAAAGCTTATTAAATCCTACCCCTCCATCTGGTACTTTTACAATCAGTAACTGTTACATTTGTTCACTTCCTGCCTGTATAATATAATTTAAGTTTCTTTATTAATGTATTTATGTATTCATTAAATTTTTAATTAAAATTTTTTGTATTTTTTAAAAATTTGTAATAAAAAAAGTTGAATTTTCTTAATTTTTACATTTTTAATTTTTTAAAATTTTATTAACTCTTAATTCTTTCAAATTTTTTTAAGTTTTTAATTAAAAAAAAAGTTCCACATGTCCAAAAGGAGTAGGAAGAAGCAAAGCTTATTAAATTCTACCCCTCCATCTGGTACTTTTACAATCCAATTTTTGTATTTTTTAATTGTTATTATTATTATTATTATTTATCATTAATAATAATAATTAATATTCTGAATTAGTATTAATTATTAATAATAATTATTATATATTTTTTAACTTTTTTTTTTTTTTTTACAAAATCAGACCTCACAATCGCTCCACGTTACATTACACATAATGAAGGGAGGAAAGTTAACTAAAAAAGAACGAAAGTATTCCTAACAAAGTATTTTTCAGTCTCACGCAGATAACTAGTTTTCATACAGTATAATTTATTGGACTGCGTACATAACCTCAAAATGTCAAGGACGGACCCGTATACTGTAAAAGGTAACGGTACCAAATATTGTTCTTTAAGGGCTGCCATTGCTTTTGCTTCAATGACATTTGTTTCCTCCCAGCCTCTTGGGGGGGTGTCATGGGTAAAAATGGCTCCCTTAAGGTTAAATGACAACATGATCTGTGTTGTGGATTAGCAAAACCCGCGCATAAACAAACAAACATCATCTCCATGACAACAAATATTTTACATTTCTCCAACATGGCCTCTCTCTGTCAGGGATTATTATTCCTCGTTTAGGATGGATTAAACATTAAGAGTTACTGCAATGCATCAAAGATAAAATAATGTTCTTGAACTGAACAGCTGATGAGTCCATACACACACACACACACACACACACATACACACACCTGCACATCCACACAGACAGATGGGGGCGGCCCATTTCCATCCACACTTATTGCTTCTGACAACAAGAGTGAGCGAGCATCCGCTCCCCGCCCTTGTCCAAACAAGCAGCACCCAGAGAGCTAACAGCTGCTGATGGAGATGCTTTTTCCACTTTAATTGGAATTTAGGGGAGCCAGATTAAAAACAACGCATGAATACAAATGATAATATAGTGGAATTAGCTGTCTTCTCTGTACCGTTGGAAATAAGCCGGGCCTGTTTCAGTCTTTCAAGGTTATCATCGACGCCCCATAGTGCCGTTAATTGGCATTTAAGCTAACTTTGGCTCAACTTTGCGGTCAATTTGAAAAGTTTGCCTACGGGCCTGCTGTAATAACTACACTTCATAACTTGAAAAATGGTTCCATATGAGAGGAAAAAGTATTAATAAGTATATTGCACAACACAGCGGCGACAGAACCAATGTTGTAGTAGCAGTAAGGAGCAAACTGCTTAACACTACTGATGAGTTCATTGTAAACAACAGTGTAGCCTGCTTGCGTTTTACACCAATACTTGAGTTTAAAGCGCATGCAGCAGCAGATGAAGCTGCTGACCACTCGTGATACTTCAAATTCACCTTAAAATATTTGATCCCCTCCCCTAAAACTGCATATGCGTACAACAGGCATTCAACAGTACCCCCCGGCGACAGAGCAAACTGCTTAACACTACTGATGAGTTCATTGTAAACAACAGTGTAGCCTGCTTGCGTTTTACACCAATACTTAGTAGTTGAAGCTGCTGACCACTCATGATACTTTAAATTTACCTTAAAATATTTGAGCCCCTCCCCCCAAAAACTGCATATGCGTACAACAAGCATTCAACAGTACCCCTCTTGCATAGCTGATGTAGTGTAGTACATTAGACAGTGCAGATGTACTTAACGGAGTAACCTATGAGTCAATAAACTTTATGAAAAACTGCATATGCGTACAACAAGCATTCAACAGTACCCCCCTTGCATAGCTGATGTAGTGTAGTGCATTAGACAGTGCAGATGTACTTAACGGAGTAACCTATACGTGAATAAACTTTATGAAAAACTGCATATGCGTACAACAAGCATTCAACAGTACCCCCCTTGCATAGCTGATGTAGTGTAGTATATTAGACAGTGCAGATGTACTTAACGGAGTAACCTATGAGTGAATAAACTTTATGAAAAACTGCATATGCGTACAACAAGCATTCAACAGTACCCCCCTCTCTGCATAGTTGGTGTAGTGTAGTACATTAGACAGTGCAGATGTACTTACCGGAGTAACCTATGAGTGAATAAACTTTATGAAAAACTGCATATGCGTACAATAAGCATTCAACAGTACCCCCTTGCATCGCTGATGTAGTGTAGTACAATAGACAATGCAGATGTACTTAACGGAGTAACCTATACGTGAATAAACTTTATGAAAAACTGCATATGCGTACAACAAGCATTCAACAGTACCCCCCTTGCGTAGCTGATGTAGTGTAGTACATTAGACGATGCAGATGTACTTTACGGAGTACCCTATACATGAATAAACTTTATGAAAAACTGCATATGCGTACAACAAGCATTCAACAGTACCCCCCCTTGCATAGCTGGTGTAGTGTAGTACATTAGACAGTGCAGATGTACTTAACGGAGTAACCTGTGAGTGAATAAACTTTATGAACGCAGTTCCAGAGCTTGAGGAGATTTATGCCAAGTATTTTATAAAAAAAGAACGTTTTAAAAACAAGGAGTGCAGTCGTGAGTCACGGCAACCGCAAAACCAGATGGCGGAATGGCGAGAAGCGGAATTCTGCATTTCTTACACACGAGTTTGAATCCGACCAAAACAAAGCGCCCTGACCCGTGTTGCACGTTTCTAGTATTTTAATTGCAAAGCAGTACTTTTCAGACATCAGCGGAGGTGCAAACAAGACTGAGCTTGTTTTTTTTTTGTTTTTTTTTTAAAGACAGCACATCCAGCTTCCTCTTACTTCAAATCGATTCCCCCCGCCCCCTCCCACCCAGCACTCTCACGATTAATACTTTGCAGCACCTTTTCAAGCCTGAGCTTGGCTGTGTGTGTGTGTGTGTGTGCATTTGTTCATCAAGTGTTTATGTAGTTTGTGCTGTGCTATGCTGTGCTGGGCGCTATCTTCATTTCCATAAATTAGCATCCAAGTATTACAGGATATAAAAAGACTTGAAGTGTGGCTGCAGCTTTATTTGGGTTTATGCATGAGGATTTATGCCCTCCGAGTCACCTCAGCCTCACTAGCTTGGCTAGTCTGTAAAACGCAGATAAAAGACCTGCATCTAATTTGTATAAACTACCCACACCCCCCCCCCGCCCGGCCCGGCCCCGGCCCCAGAGCTGCCAGTGGGTATTTCTCTATCCAGATCTTACCTGCTTCCCCATGGCTGCGGTGCTAAGTGTTCCTCCCTGGTGGATGGTAGTAGGGCCAGAGCTGAGTGCAAAGCATTAGGCGGCTGCTGTGATTCCCGGAGGTAAACAAGGCAGGAGGCAGGAGGTGGAAGGTGTTCTGCCTCTGCTGTACACTCCCATTATCGGGGTGTGTGCACACATACTTCACTGACATGGACTGGCTGTCATCTCTGCTGCAGGTTTACACAGGAGCATGAAGAGCCTCTGGGGGGGGGGGGGGGGGAGAAAGTGCATTAACCCTTCCGTGGACTGGAGCAAAGCAGACCAAGCGCACACTTCCACAACATTATTAGAGTTAACATTATTAGAGCCCTCTCGACATGAAATAACACCCCTATAGTCACTTTTACACTCGTATTAGACATTTATTCATTCATTCATTTTCTATCGCTTATCCTCACAAAGGTCATGGGGGTGCTGGAGCCTATCCCAGCCGTGCTAGGGCGAGAGGCGGGGTACACCCTGCACTGGTCGCCAGCCAATCACAGGGCACATATAGACAAACAACTCACATTCATACCTATGGGCAAACAAACTATGGACACAGAGACAGACGCAGGCCAAGGGTGGAATTGAACTCGGGTTTATAAGCTGCGAGGCCTGCACGGTAACCACTTCACCACCGTGCAGCCCTGTATTAATTAGACATTCATTCATTCATTCATTTTCTACCGCTTTTTCCTCACGAGGGTCGCGGGGGTGCTGGAGCCTATCCCAGCTGTCTTCAGGGGAGAGGCGGGGTACACCCTGGACTGGTGGCCAGCCAATCACAGGGCACATATAGACAAACAACCATTCACACTCACATTCATAACCATTGACAAACAAACTATGGACACAGAGACAGACGCAGGCCAAGGGTGGAATTGAACTTGGGTCTCCGAGCTGCGAGGCCTGCACGCTAAACACTCCACCACCGTGCAGCCCTGTATTAATTAGACATAATAAGATAAAATAAAAGAAAATATACACCTAGCTTACGGTTTGTTTCATTCCATATGCTTACCACATGTTTATATAGTAATAATACTTATGTATTTGTATATTATTAGTGTGTCAGTATAGTATGTACTTTGAATGCTTTTTTTTTTAAATATTCAAGTTTGTTTATCCATTTTTAATCTGGTAAATGCTTAATTA